>NC_045448.1:94025359-94097154 GCF_002776525.5 Piliocolobus tephrosceles | reverse complement strand
TTTTTTTTTGAGACAGAGTCTCACTCTGTCGCCCAGGCTGGAGTGCAATAGCACAACCTCAGCACACCGCAACCTCTGCCTCCCGGGTTCAAGCAATTCTCCTGTCTCAGCCTCCTGAGTAGCGGGGATTACAGGCATCCACCACCAAGCCTGGCTAATTTTTGTATTTTTTAGTAGAGACGGAGTTTCACCACGTTGGCTAGGGTGGTCTCGCACTCCTGACCTTAGGTGATCCACCCGCCTCAACCTCCCAAAGTGCTGGGATTACAGACATGAGCCACCACCTCTGGCTGAAAAGATTTAACTGCTATTTACTTCATAGCAATCCTTCCCATGTCCTCTCACCTCCTTACGCATGATCTATCAAAAAGGAAGTGAAGCGGTGGGTGACACATGGAACGTAAGCCTATTTTTGCACCTAGTCCCAAGGATGGTGACAGAGGCAAAATACCGCAGTGAACACAGGCCAGGCAGAGAGAGTTGCCGACAGGCGTATGCTTCCTGGAATCAAGAAGGATCCACATCTTTCTAGCCCGTTACTTCACTGCAATTTGTATTGAAAAGAACATTCTGACAAGACGGGATTTCCTTCAGTTAACACTTAAAAATTGTTGAAACCAAGGAAAACCCAGAGTGAAAGCAAACGTTCTACCTCGTTGAAAGCTATCTTGATAGAAGTCATACCAAAGCAGCAGCAAAAGATCCCAGATAAACGTCGACCGTCAGGTATCTTCAACCAGGAACATGGTTCAGTCGTTTTGTCAGTGTGTTTAGCAATCAAGATTTAATACTTTATATTTTATCAAGAGATGGAGACATGAATCACTACCATTTAACTGTTACAAGAATGACGTCTGGTGAATGTTTAGTCATCCGTTCACTCCATCTATGATGAAAATATCACTTTCTATCTTGCCTAATTTGTTGGAAATTATAATTAAGCTCTAAAAGAGAAATTAGGACAAACCAGAACAGACCCAAGTGAAATCAGCATTCTGTAGCCAATAACACACTTGAACCACAGAACCTCATGCACAGGACCATGCAGATCTCTCAAACAGAAAGGGAAATGGTCAGTAAAGTTACAGGAAAAAAGATTCATTCAACTTCAAAACTTTGTTACTTATGACCCTTCTTCTACCTTAATTCATATGGCAGAGGTCAAGGGGTATTAGTCCTGGGATGTGAATGCAGTGTGATGTGCAGTTAGCAACATAGTTTTTAAAGGATAATAGAAAAAAAAAGTTTTATAAAACTGCACTACTCATCAATTATTTTCCACAGTTTGTTTTAAAAAGGACTTCTTCCCAAGCCCAATTATTCCATTGTTAATCATCTTGTTTGAAAAAGAACTGTGGCATGAAATCTGTCACTATAGGTTGCCATTCAAGCCCAGGAGAGCCAGGCCAGAGGAAGTCCCCAACCAGGGTTCAAACAGCAGCTAGAAAAGGTAGAAGGCCAGGAGCCCAGGGAACAAGCAGGGGACAGTAATGACTGTGGCCTGTCACCTGTTCTATACCTGTCTTCTTAGCAGGAAATAGCAATTTTGATTATTTTATAAATTCAAAGGCAACCAGACTTCATTTCTTAGGAGCTCTCTTCTACTTGCCTGAGCTGTGGCCTTCATTTGAGACGTTACAAAAAGCAGTGCATGAATACCAGGAAAGCTCGTCTGCAAGGAGGAGTGGAATGAAGGGCTTTACTCTCCCCCAAAAGCACCAGAGAGCTCTGCTTCTGGGTCCTCCATGCTGAGACACCCCATTCTGTCAGCTCCTTTGAAGACTAGACTGGGGTTCTGAGCCAGCACACCGAAGTCCCAGGGACAGTTGATCAGCAAATTGGCATTACGGATCAGTTTCGAGGAGGACAAATAAAGAAAGAAGTACAATAAAGCACAAAAGCGTGTCTGATGGAGCTAATCCAGAATGGGCAATGCTAGACTGCACAGTAACACGTGAACTCCTCCATTGCAGCAAATCAAAGGGACTTCCCACATTGTCAAGGTCTCCTTCCCACCTGCCTCTGGTCCCAGGTGCAGACGAAAGCCAGAGAGGCGATGTGGTATGCCCCACATGCCCCTCCCTTCATCGCTGGTTTGTTGTTGATACCGTTCCCACTGCGTTTATTCGGTGACTCTGCCTGCAAAGCTTCCTTTCTGCTGCTGCCTGTTGCTAGGGAATGAAACCTAATCATTGCGAGACAACAACAGCAACAGCAATCTTCACTTGGCACCAGCAGGCACAAATGTCTCAGTTTAGTGACAACATAGAAATCATCCCTAAAAGCATCCTCATTTACATTTTCCCTCAGAAGGATGGCAACATTTGCCCTGTCATGAAATACATATTCTCTTCATAATGTCAGAGATGGTGTGTTTGGAGTGGATCCTATTTCCATATTGAATTTCTGCCCTTTGTCATCAACCTGGGTGTCCAGGGTGACTTCAGGCTCTTAGAATAGCTTGGCATGGATCTCACCTAGTTGTCAGCCTCTATTTAATTGTATTTTTTTTTCTTGGAGTAAAAAGGCAAACCGCATCGTCAAAGCATTTAAAAACACAAACCAAAGGAAACTGGGTTTCCAAGCTTTAAGCAGATGTTATTTACCCACAATTTATTTCCAAGAAGTAACTGAGAAACCATTGCCAATTTTTCATCAGTATTCAATTAGAAGCATGAAATCGTTGTTGTACCAATGATCTGTAATATGGTTCTTGTCAGAGATAAGTGAAAAGCAACCTATTTCCTCAAACTCCAGCTCACCTCAATTCTGGGGTTGCGGCTTCCCCCAACCCTTTTATGTGCTTTCATGGGGGTGGCCAGAGGCTGGCCACTGCTGGGTGCAGGGACTGGGAACTGGTGGAGATGAGCAAGGGGGGCTCTCTCCAGCTGCCACCACCCCAGGTAAAAGAGAAGTCCAAGGGTTACTTTGTGGTTTGAGGGGCACCTCCTTTTCCCTGGCACTGGGAGGATGGACCTGGTCACTGAGCAACACACAGGCCTCATGCCTCAGGCTTCTCTTGGGCAGTGGAGTCCCACCTGTGGAGAATGGCCCTGCTGGGCTCCTGAGGAGGGGAGGGCAGGGCTAAGGTCTGTGCTTCTCACCTTTGCCCCTGCCCAGAACAGTGTTTGGTTCAGAGTTGACGCTGGGTGAGCATCTGCCGAATGGGATCACGGTGGTGGGATGGATGGCGTGAACCGACTCTCTAGCTTGGGACTGAACCACAGTTCCGAGGTTGGCAGCGATTGGTGCAGGGAAATGGGCAATGCTGGAACTGCCACTCAATTGAGGTATCTTGGCCTCTATATCTGCGGGTTCCACATTACTGGATTCAATCCACTATGGATTGAAATACTTAAAAATAATAATGAAACAATAAAAATAAAATAAAAATATCATAACAAGTATTTACACAGTATTTACGTTGTATTAGATATTACAAGTAATCTAGAGATGATTTAAAGTACACAAGAGGATCTGTGTAGGTCACAGGAAAATATTATGCCATTTTGTTTCAGAAACTTGAGCATCCTTGGAGTTTGATATCCATAAGAGATCTTAGAACCAATTCCCCATGGATACCAAGGGACAACTGCACATTCTGTAAATTACCAAATTTGTTCAACCTTCTGAGGCAACTACTCTTAATATCCTCATTAGAGAGAAGGAAGGTAACAGAGGGGTGGTTAACCTGCAGCAGATAACAATAAGTCAAGAGTTAGAGAAGGATTGCAGATGTCCTTGCCTTCTTACCACATCTTCTCTTCCATTAGAGTCCACCACCTCGCAGCTTATGGACACCCTTCCCCAGAGGCTGTAGGTCTGGTCCACTTTCCTGCCTTCCTGATTGGAGTGTGACTTCTCCAGGACAGATGCCATGGCCAGCTCAGTTCACTCTGTCTCTCCGGCACCAAGCACCCTGCCTGGAGCACCATGGACCTTGGCATGCATTTGTTGGACTCTCAGCTTTTTTTAAGATGCAGTTTGTCCTCTCCTGTGCACAAAGCTTTCTAAAGCAAAGAGGAACTGTCTTCAACATTGGGTGTTTGGATCTCTGTTAACAGCAAGACCTTAGTAGACCTACAGCAGACTCACCACTGTCACCATATTTATCCCAGGAGGTGCACCTTTCCGGAATCACCTTGCATATTAGTTTGTCAATGCATTCCTTCATTTATTCATACCACTATCTGAGTGATTAATACACACCAGGATGAAGCCTTTCACACTGATGTAGACACGAATAAAAATCTTTTCACAGGTTGCCCTGTTAGCCATGTCAGCAGGATCTTGAGATAAAACAGAAAAGCAAAACTACACAATGTTGTTTATCCAATTTAATAACATTTATGTCAGAAGGTGAGAGTGTGTATAATCTTCACAATCGAGAGTAGAACACGTCTGGCACCTAAGTTCTGCTGAAAATTCTCATGGGCAGAGCAAGGAAAATGGGAAGGCACTCTTGCTGAAAGATGGACGGCCACTGGTAACTCAGAAAGAACCGCTTCTCTGTCACGCTGGGTCAGGTCTACGATGCAATCACCCTGTGCCAGAGGGAGCCTGCCTGTGTTGGGGGAAGCAGGGCTTTCATGCCAAGGAAAGAATCTAATGAGTCTTTCATAGAAAAAAAAGTGTATTAGATTGATGTTTCCAATAGCATTATTATTATTAATTATGATTTTATAAAAGTATTACTGGTTTTATTATTGCCTACTTTGGGATTGCAAAGTATCTCCCAGTTCACAGGAGCTTTTATACATATGGTTTCACCTAAACTTCAAAACTGTCCGGAAAGGTAGGAGAGGCAAATTCATTCATTCATTGGTTGAGTTGCTATTTAACACACGCCCACCTGTTATCAGGTCCCTGGGCCCCTCCCGCGTAGCATCACTGCACTAGTAGAACCAGCCCTGAGAGAGCACAAGACTACGTGTGGCAGGAAAAGATGGAAAGAAAAAAAGACACACAGAGTTTTCTTTCCCTTTCCTGAGTCTAGCCTACTTTAGAGTTACTCTCCCTGTTCCTCTAGCTCCCACCAGGCTAGGGTGGGGTCGTAGTGCCCCCAGGCTGCCCCCCAACCCCATGCTCACCCCCTCTCCTGAACTACTCAGCACTTTCTTTCCTTTCCGCCCCCACCGCTCTGCCCTGGAAAGACTGGGGAGGCCATCTGTGCCATCGCTTCTCCCAGACTAGTGGTTAACAGAACTCCCAGAGGAGGCTCCTGTGTGCGTGCAACTCTAATAGCAGGATTTCAGGCCTCATTTCTGGCCAAGGCAGTGCAGAGGTGACCTTTGGCGACAGGCCTATCTCATTAGCGTGCAGCCTACAAGATTCTCCCAGCGAGCTCTCGGATGGGATGGACTGGTTCTCCTTGCCTGAGATCTTCTCCTGATTGGCCTGAAGTCCCACTTTGAGGGAGTGGGCGGCTGTGGTCATGGGGAAAGCGGGGTAGGTGGGCTCCCTGCAGCAGCCCCTCTTGGACTCCCCAGGTGGCTGTAGCTTTCCATTCCTTTACATGCCACCAACAGGATGCCTATCGCCCACCAGGGGAGTAGGGGGCAGAATTATCTTGGAGTCAGTCCACAATTAGAAAAATAAAAGTTGTACTTCTGTTATTTGCTTCTTACCTTGGTTTTCTTTTCTTTCTGAAGACTAATATATTATGGGTGGTTTCATTGTTTAACTTCTTTTTTTTTTTTTTTTTTTTTTTGAGATGAAGTCTCGCTCTTTTGCCCCAAACTAGAGTGCAGTGCTGCGATATCGGCTCACTGCAACTTTTGCCTCCCAGGTTCAAGCGATTCTCCTGCTTCAGCCTCCCGAGTACCTGGGACTACAGGTGCGTGCCACCATGCCCAGCTAATTTTTGTGTTTTTAGTAGAGACGGGGTTTCACTCTGTTGGCCAGGCTGGTCTTGAACTCCTGAGCTCGTGATCTGCCCGCCTTGGCCTCCCAAAGTGCTGGGATGACAGGCATGAGCCCAGCCCTTCATACTGTTTTTTAAGAAAAAAAATATTAAAATCCTGTCTTTGATTTTTTTTAAAAAAAGCAATTTTATGTATATTGGCAAAAAAATAAAAAGGTAGAAAAAAAGCAACAGGAGAAATAAGAAGGAAAAGGAAGAGGAAAAAGATGACAAGAGGAGAACTGGTTTGGAATGAGACGAAAAAGAAAGGGTAAAAGTTAACATAGAAACTGACCTCATTCAGAGAGACCCTGGGGGAAGACACAGCCTCCCTTTGGACTCAGATGCTGACTGCATAGAATATTTTTAAAGCAATTGGAGAAATTAAAGGGAAAAGGTGCTTTGGTCTCAGACTTTCACTATTCCATGGAGCACCGTCCTGTAACTCTGGGAAAAGTTGCTCTTACCTTGTTATAATAGTTTTGTTTTGGGCCCAGCACAGTGGCTCACGCCTGTAATCCCAGCATTTTGGGAGGCCGAGACGGGCGGATCACCTGAGGTCGGGAGTTTGAGACCAGTCTGGCCAACATGGTGAAACCCCGTTTCTACCAAAACTACAAAAAACAATTTAGTCAGGTGTGGTGGTGCGTACCTGTGGTCCTAGCTACTCGGGAGACTGAGGCACTAGAATTGTTTGAACCCAGGAGGCAGAAGTGGCAGTGAGCTGAGATCGCATCACTGCACTCCAGCCTGGGCGACAGAGCGAGACTCTTTGTCTCAAAAAAAAAACCCTGAAAAGTATCGCTTTGCCTACCTAACACAGTGGAGGACTGTTTTAAAAGCAGGTCAGGACACGAAGCCAGGAAGACTTATTGCAGGACAGCAAGCACAACACTGGAAACCCCTGCTATGGAAATAAATCTCTGCCTCTGAAGAAAGAACAAATCCAAAGCGATGACTCAGGGAGGCAGCAGGGGGCATCCTTCCAGGCACTTTTAATAAACTCTAGTTTTAATGGAAAATATTTCAACAATGGTGATAATTCTGCAATTTATTTGCAAAGTCAAAAAAACGTTTGTTTGTTTGTTTGTTTGTTTGTTAAAAAAAAAATCCCCCTATTATGATTTTCTCTGTAATTCTTAGCTGTGACTCCATAAACACTACCTCGCAGTAATAGGGCTTTTGCCAGGACACTGACTGCCAAGTTTGGGAAGCCATAGTCCCAAGGTGACAAAAAGCCCAACTTCAGGAACATACATGTAGGGAACTTCCGGACATCCAGCAGTCCGCGATTCAGGCCAGGTCTTGCTGGTGTCAAACTCTGCTTCCAGCACTCTCCTGGTGCTCAGAAGATGCTCTGTAAAAAAACTCCACCACCATTCCTCAGGCCAGCAGCTCCAGCCTGGACAAATGCACCATCCTTCATGTTCCACCACTCTTAACACACACCCTGTTTGCCTCTCTCTTCTTTCTGTTCACTAGCTTTTTATTCTAACCTTCTCTGCAATGTCAACGAAACTGGCATGCAGCTTGTTTCTGATAAACCCATTTCACACTCGGATGGACACTTCCCTGTTTGGAAGTTTATTTCTAATATTACATTCCAGGACGTCCTCCCTTGGTTTCGCCCCATTACTCTGGTTACCCTTCTTTATAGCATGTTAAATACTTCTTTTACCTCCTGGGTATCAGTAACCTTCACGTGTGTGAGAGTTATGGTCTTTTTCCTGCCCAAGCTCCATTCAAGCAATTCAACATTCTTAATTCTTGAGAGCCTTTTTTTTTTTTTTTTCACTAAACTGTTCTTGGTGACTTTTCCTTCGCTTCGGGTTCTCCTCTTTCTCTTTCTTCCATCTAGGTGTCCCCAACTGAATGTGTGTGTTCAATTCCAGAAGGAGCCTTGGATCAGGAAAATTCTTATCAGCTTAGGGGAAATATACTTTAGCCTAAAACACCCTGCTGGTTGAATTACAAAAGTAGCCACAGCAATAGCCTGGAATAAGCCTGACGTTGAATGTCGTATTTCAGGCTTCACGTTGGGATTGTATGCAATCTACAATTATAAACTCATCAGAAGTATGGCCATTCACGCCATGCTTTTCTGAATGGTATTTATTTTACATGGGCAGTGGTGGATGGGATTTGATAACCGTTTTCTCCAGCAAGATGTATTTTAGAAAGCGAAAGGCGAACTGGCCTTTTTAGTTGTGGCACTGCGTCATTTGGAAAGAAAAAGTATGTCATGCTTTTGTTTCACTGAGATACCGTCACACGTTCAGGGATTTGTGGTTCCATGCTCAGCTGACATCTTCATTTTACTGCCACTTCCACACACGATTATTAATGCTGAAAATGGGCACAAATGTGTTAAAATAAAACCTCACACCGGTGTAGTGTTTGCTGTCAGGAAGTAGGTAAACGGTCTACAACTGGGACGAAAGTTTGTGTGGAATTAAATATAATGAGTGTTAATTCCACTGGGGTGGAAGTTTTAAAATATATCAAATATGGCTCAATAACTTTTTGTATGATAAGGGATACATATTAGAGTCAAAAATAAAGACAGACCATAGAAAAGTGTGGGAAATGATACTCCAAGGCCATAGAATGGCTACTGACATGTGTTTTGTGAGCCACCTACAAAAATCATGTGTAGATCATTCTCACATATATACTTCCCTTAGCAAAATGGTGCACTTACAAATAGTAGATGCAAATGAAATCTAAACTAAAGTTGCAAAAGCACCAGTAGACCCTCCCAAGCTCAAAGCTCTCCTAAAACCATGGCGTCCACATGCTGTGAAAAGCCTCGTGCTGTCCTTTTGAGCAGCCAGTGTTGCTGCAAACTGCCGGGGACCCGCTCAGTTTCAAACATGATTTTCCCCTGAAATAAAGGCCTCCCATCTAATGGCACTCTGAGGTCACGGGGCATGGTGGAACCAGTCTGTGATCTGGGAGCCTGCCCCAGAGACACACCAGTGGAACTCGTGAACCATCTAGATTAAAGGATTAAAACGTCCTTACTGCAGGTCTTTATCATGAAGCCCATCTAATCAGCGGCACGTTTACTCAGAATAAAGAACGGCCCCTCTAAGGGAGGGGGGAAGGCAGCAAAGGATCAGCAAAGAGCCCTGTGTGGGGGTCCTGCCGTCTGGGTTCTTGTCATTAAGAAAGCACACGTTCTTTGGGCCTCCACTCCTGAATCTGTAAAACGGGAGCTCTGGACGCCTGGGTGGCTCTTGAGACTCTGTTTCTCCCTATAATTTCTATAATTCTTTGCAAATCACAACTAGCTTATTACTTTATTATGCATAATGATTTAAATGCCCTGTTTCCATGAATGTGTATTCTTTTATTGTGCTAAAATAGGCATAGCATAAAATTTACTATTTTAACCATTTTTAAGTGTACTCTTCAGTTATATTAAGTACACTCAGTGTTGTGTAGCTATCACCACCACCCATCTCCAGAGCTTTTTCATCTTCCCAAACAGAAACTCTGTTCCCATTAAACAATAACTCCTCATTCCCCTTTGCCCCCAGCCACTAGTAACCACTACTCTAATTTCTTTCTCTGTGAATCTAACCACTCCAGTTATCTCATGGACGTGGAATCCATACAATTTTTTTTTTATATTTACAAACATCCTCAGCATGACAAGGATTGAACATATTACAGTTTTATTTTCTTTTCAATATGCTGTCCCTTTTCTGTCCTGTCCTGACACATGTAAATTGCACTAAAACAGAGTGGCCCTCTCCAGGGCCGTTGGCATGATGAATGTTTTCACAGACTGAAAAAATGGAAGTTGAGCCCCCAAATCTAATTGCATAGAAAGCATTTGTACAGGGATTGCATGCAGTGAGAAGCATCAGGGACATACTATTTTGGTATACTAAAAGACACACTTTTAAAATCAATATTTTAAAAGTCATATCAGAAGTAAGATAAACCAGGCTGCTATCTCAACCCTCCGTGTGTACTCAGTACATGATCTCTCTCTCACCACTGAGAAAAGCTATGCGTAACAACAGGAAACTGATCACAGATCCCAACATCAGTCCCCGGTGACTGTAGGTAGAAAATACAATGAGTAATTCCCCTGAAAAATGAGATGACTGAAGTTGATTATTTATTTGTTGTTTAAAACTAAAAAAGAATCAACAAGAATGGGAGTGGGGTGGGGAGTTTTCCATGTTAATAGAAAAGGCAAGTTTTATTTTTAAAACGTATCTGTAAATACAAAGCAAGTGATAAAGAGACCATGTGTCATTTGTTTTTGTACAATAAGGAACTACATGCAGCTTGCTAATTTTCTCAACTTGTATGCCACAAGGTGAACTGCAGCATCACAAAAAAATAATTTCATAGCCAAGCAAATGTGAAATATGAATTTCATAGATCAGCTTATATAAAATATTAAGTTATAGGCAAGCCAATATAAAATATTGATGGCATACAGTATGAGCAAATATGGAGATAAAAATCACTGACCCAGATTATGAATTGTTGATTAAAGAGCATTGTTTGCTAGTTTGTAAGTATATCAGCAAAATGTGTATGTGGGCATATGACAGTTCTAATTTGAAATATAATTCTAAATCATATTTACCTTTGATCTGAAAATACCTGATAGTGTGAAAAAACTAAGGCTTGACAGCCAAAACAGTATGAAAGTCAAATGCTGCATTTTAATTCAGAATGGGCAAATGTCAACTTGTTTTGATTTCTGAAACCTCTCCTTTTGGGGTTATTGTTACACATTTGATATTGAAAAGAAATTGAGGTTAATTAACCAATATTATTTCTCTTTTTTAGAAGCCTCAGAAAGTTTGCATATATACATATATATGCTATAACAATATACAATATATAAGTATGTATAAAAACATAAAATATTACAATAAACAAGAAAATTCATTACAGACTTCCTAGGGAAAAGGGAAAAAATCATATAGAAAAGCAAATCTTGATTTGGCATAATTAATTGTAGGGTTTCTTAATTGTGTGGAGGGAAAGGTTGGAGGAGTGACTATGTATCTATATTTACAGAAGAGAATGGATCTTTCAAGCTGACAACCCAATACTGAAGTTCTAAAATTACACCACCCAAGTCCTCTACTGTTTCCTTCTTTTGGACAAAAGCAAACATTGACCAGGTGCCAGCCTCAAGCCATTTGAGGCAAAGGCAGCCGTTGTGATGGGCAAAGCCACAGCCTGGCCACACCGGGCCAGGCTCCACGTCTAAACCCGCTTACATCGTAGAATTTTGTTTTGTTTTGTTTTTGAAATTAACAAGTCACCAGACCACACACCAAGCAAGGAGTAATCACTTCACAGAGAGAAAATAACTACGTTTAAAATGAAAGCATGATCAACATTGGCCTAAATGCTGGTAAAATGACCTTGAGGGATGTTCCAAATTGAAACGGATCAAATTAGTTTTCAATTCACTCTAAAATATGAAGTGTCAAAAATAAAAATATGCCGACGAGGCTCAACGTGCTGAAGTTTTAAAATGACTAAAACGACATCTGTCATGGAAATCCCTACAATTTTACAAGAGAATAAGAAAGGCTATTTTAAATGGTGCTTAGTCACGTTGCGTTTTTTTGGTAGTAATGTCCGAACTTTCCTGTCCCGATGGCAGAACCCCCGGGCGTGACCTCCACAGGACTCTGGGGGGTTGGGGGTGGGTAAGTTCCAAAAATACCGCTCACAGCTCACAAATGACTGCTGGTCAACTCACATTTGACTGTGAAAGCCACAGTGGAGGAGTGAGGACGGACTAAAATGTCTACAGGAGAAGGTAGGGTGTTGTGTTCTAGAAACCCTGGCAGATGTGGGTGAGCACAGCATTTTCTAATGAGTAAGACTGAAATCAGTGAAAATGCCTCAGCATTAAAGGGAAAAATAACTTATCTGCTGTCTAACCACGGAGCTCAGACATTTAAGAGAAGCCTAAATAATTCACGAAAACTGTGCCCAAATAGACAAAAGGAGCTCACTGCTTCTTGCAGAATATTTACACCTGACTTAACTTTGGGGTTTTAATCCAAATATCTTAAGTTCACATTTCATTGCTAGAACATTCCATGTAGTGACAGGAGCTGACTTAGGTGGATGAAGTTCTTGACCCTGAACAGAGAATAAAATGTTAAAAATAGTAATGAGAGTGTTGATACCTCCATAGACAACCCTAAAATGTGTAATGTGTTCATGAAACACACTGCTCACTGTCTAAAGGAAAGGTGGTTAATCCTGGGCAATTCAGGTTTCTTTGCAGCTATGCCATGGAAGATCGCTGAAACACAAGACTCAGCAGGGAAACCTCTTTCGCTCTGGAATCCTTCTCCAGAATTGGGTGAAGGTTCACACACTTGCATCTACTCTCATGCTTCTCCAAAAGGGCTAAGCCCAGAAAAGCCTTTCCCGGATGTCTAATTGGTGAAAGCCTATGATGCCCAAAGGGTTTACTTTTCTCCAGGTGTGGAAAAACAGAGGACAGATTTGTTTATTCTCTCCCTTTTTTTTTTTTTTTTTTTTTTTTTTTTTGACATTAGCAACTTTGTTTAATGGCCTGGGAGCTTGAGCCAGTCAGATCCCCAGAGCAGGGTCCACATATTCAGCCCTGGACTTTCTCCCACTTAGTCCATCCCGCCTCACACTCCCATGACTGCATCTCTAGCCTTTTCTTCCCGTATTTAACACTGTGCTTCACTTAGTAATCAACATAAAAACAGAGCAGATAGAAGCACCGGCCTAGGCCAGGCAACCATCTGGGGAAATGCAAGTGTCACAGCCACAGGCCAGACTTGACTGGCACAGGTCTGGGGATCCTGGGGGCGGCCTGGGTGGGTGTGAATTAACAGCCTAGACGTGGTGGGAGGGGGCATTCTGTGTGCCTCCGGGGAGGGGCGGAGGTGAGGTGTTCTCTTTGTCAGGGACCCTTGGATCTGCTGGGGACAGAGCCTGCCCAACTCCCTCCTAAGCACCTTCTGTTTCCTCTGCTCTCCCTTCCTGCAACCTGCACTCTTGCTTCCTGCCTGGCACCACCAACTGTGGAAAACCCAAGTAGGTGGCACCACAGTGGGGGGCAAAAGGCAAAGCCTTGGTTGGGTAGGGGGGCATAAGTCCAGGCCTACTTCTGCAAGCCCTGGCACAGAGGCAGGACGCTTACAGAGGAGACAAAAAAGCAATGCAGTGCCTTGAATAACAACTGGGGCTGCCCCACACTGCCACTGACAACTGCCCCTCAATAACTAGTACGCCCCAGTCTTTCTAGCTTCTGGGCACTCCTAGAGTCCAGAGCTCCCAAACCCTTCAGTTCATACAGGCCAGGACTTGCTGAGGGCAGGGGGCTGGGGAGGAGGTGAGGGTTGCTTTCAGGAGTATCTGTTCTTGCTCCCATAATCTTGGAGTGGATCACAAAACTGAGTAAGTGTTGCTATGGTTATTACACTCATTCCTTTTAAAAAAGAGCAAAACATGGCAGATTTTCTTAACAACTTGTTCAAATGGCAACAGTCCCGGGTTGTAGCTAACTTAGGGTGCTAAAGATAAACACAAGATCACACATTCCTATTAAGATTGTTTGCTCCTGGTTCCTTTACACACACACACACCACTTTGAACATTCAGGGGAAATAATAAATTCTTATGCACTCAGCATGAGGAGTAAAGAAGAAAAACATATTTTCCATAGAAATCGCCTTACTTCACCTCCTTTAAATTCTACAACTTGGTTCAGGACAAATAAAGAGGAAACTACTGGAACGTGTGAGCAGGTCCCAGGAGCTCTGAAGGCAGAGGCCTCAGCAGGAGGTGAGCAGCTGCAGAGAGGCTCAGGCAGGCGGCCCTGGGCTGCCTCATTTCTTTATTAACACCACCACCTACAGGGACGGTTTTGAATAGGATGGTGTGGTGTGGCCCGTAAAGCGTTGCAAGAAAAACAACATTCAGAACAATTGCACCACATTTTTTTTCAACTTCCTGTTTATTAGTATTTTATCTAAGAGCAGAACAAAAGTCTGTATAAATGGGAGAAAAGAAAACAAATGAATGCACTGTTAAGGCCTATTCACAATCTATTCACAATGCACACATACAACAACTTGTCAAGTGCGTTATGTTTTTTGATTGAACCCACCTCAGACCTTCAAATGTCTCTGATGGCAGAGGTCAAGAGGAAATAAATGGAATTTGTTATTTTATAAGAATTATATATAATTAATTTAAAAAAAATAAGCAAGTGGGCGTGTTTTCTGAACAGCTGTATGACAGTATTCCTTGCTACACAGTACAAGTCAACATCAGTAGGAATTTTTATTTTGCTAGAAATACGCATGAATACAATGAAAATGCAAATGTCCCCCTGATGTTTGGTGCAGAGCTTGGTTGTGTAAGAAAAGGAAGAAAGTACGTGGTCAAGGTGTGGGCGGCCTTTGAGGTTCCCAGCCTAAGAGGTGGACAAAGAGCTGGTGACGCCTTCACTGGAATCCTTCCAGCTAAGTCATGAGGTCATTACAAAATTGTTGGTGACGTCTGTGAACTCTGCTTTTCTTCCTTAACCTGCCTGCCATGTTGTTCTCTGGGCTCCTTCTCTGCCTACTTTTCGAAAGGCTCAGGGCCAATGAGATGGAATGAATGAGTGGTCATAGAGCTTCCACTGTTGACCTTGATGGCCACATTTTCTCTTGAAAGCAGCCTGTACGGTCTGCTTTTGTGGATACTTGTGAATCAAAGGGCCGGGCCTTGGCATAGTTCCCTAGGACAGGACCCTTGCTTTTTTTTTTTTTTTTTTTTTTTTAATCTATGATTAAAAATACCACTGAGTCTCATTTATTTTGAGTAGTTCTAATGTCATGTTTTCCTTACTTGAGAAGGATGCCTAGACATTTGGGATTATCAACTTGGGGAATTGCCTAAGATTTTTTTCTATGCCTTAGTAATCAGGAGTTTTGTTATTATTTACTCTCCATAGCTCAGTCTCCTATGACATTGGTGCATATGGCCTGGTCTAATTATTCCTGATGCCTATTACCTCGTTCACATGAAAATAAGAAGAGGCCTCCTCTTGTATAGGGTAACAAGAAACATATCTGCAGATAGAGAAGGCATAAATCAAAGCTGAAATGCGAACTTAGCACTGGTCAGGACCAGTTTAGCTAATCAGAAACAGATTGCAAATGCCCTAGCAGAACAAATACTGTCTTTCTAAATGGCTGAAAGTGCTGTGAGGGACTAAAAGTGAACAGAACAATCACAACAAACAACAAAGGTCACCAAATAATAAAGCAGCCATCATTTGTGTGCTGGTAGTAATCACTGAGAACTCACTGCATATGTCTTGGACATGGGAGATGAAGAAATGTGGGGTTAGTTTTGTTTTACCAAAGGGCGTTGATCAACCCTAATCAGTAGTCAAATCTAGGAAGGGGACCCTTCCTGGAGAGAATGCCTCTGTGGAATTCATTATTTATTTTTTGGTGATTTTTTTAATTGACAAAAACTCTATCACATTTACTGTGTAACATGATGTTTGGAAATAAGCATTAAGGAATGGCTCAATTGAGTTAATTCACACATACTTATCTTTTATGATGAAGACAATTAAAATTTACTCTCAATAATTTCAGAATACAATACATTGCTATTAACTAGAGTCACCTGTTATACAGTAGAGCTCTTAGATCTCTTAAGCTTATTTCACCTATCTATCTGAACTTTTGTATCCTTTGAACAGTATCTCCCCATTACCCTATCTCCACCAATGCCTGGTAACCACCATTCGACTCTCTACTTCTGTAAGTTCAACTTTTTTCTATTCCACATATAAGTGAGATCACGTGTTATTTGTCTTTCTGTGCCTAATTTATTTCACCGACCATAATGTCTTCCAGGTTCATCCACGTTGTTGCAAATGTCAGGATTTCCTCATTTTAGAAGCTGAGTAGTATTCCATTGTGTATATATGTGTGTGTGCCGCATTTCTTTATCCACTCATCCACTCATGGACACTTAGGCTGGCCCTGTGGCATTCCTGACTGGCAAACATAGACGAACCTTTAACCTGCTAAGGGAGGAATTGCTCCTCGGGCATAAGAGTAGACAAAACATTTTATCAGCATCAGAAAATATTTTTGGGCCAGGAGAGGTGGCTCACACCTGTAATCCCAACACTTTGGGAGGCCAAGGCGGGTGGATCCCCTGAGGTGAGGGGTTCGAGATCAGCTTGGCCAACATGGCAAAACCCAGTCTCTACTAAAAATACAAAAAAAAATTAGCTGGGCATGGTGGTGGGGGACTATAATCCCAGCTACTTGGGAGGCTGAGGCAGGAGAATGGCTTGAACCCAGGAGGCGGAGGTTGCCGTGAGCCGAGATCGCGCCATTACCCTCCAGCCTGGGTGACAGAGCAAGACTCTGTCAAAAAAAAAAAAAAAAAAAAAAAAAAAAACTGCTGGAAGCGAGGCTCATGCTTGTAATGCCAGCACTTTGGGAAGCCGAGGTGGGAGGATCACCTGAGGTCAGGAGTTCGGGACCAGCCTGGCCAACATGGTAAAACCCCGTCTCTACTAAAAATACTAAACATTAGCTGGGCATAGTGGCGCGTGCGTGTAGTCCCAGCTACTCGGGAGGCTGAGGCAGGAGAATCGCTGGAACCTGGGAGGCGGAGGTTGCAGTGAGGCGAGATGGCGCCACTGGACTCCAGCCTGGGCAACAAAAGCAAAACTCCGTCTCAAAAACAAAAAAAAATTTTTTTGAAGCCACTTACTTCACTCACTTCACTGATAGGATGCACAGAATAAGTCAGAAAGGAAAAGCTCCCTAGTCTGCTTCACAGAAAGGAAATGTGCATGCACGAAATAAGAAGTCTTTCTCAAACACAAACAAACAAAAAGCAACTCCCTGTGCTGATAAGGAAGGAGTCAGATGCTCGGAACCAGGAACTAGGGGTGCTGGGAGGACGGAGGAAGAGGCATGAGGGCGGGTGTCTGAATAGGAACTGTTCTGCCACCATCTCACACGGGGGATGGAATGAGGGGCATGATGCCTAATTTGCAAGGCGTGATCTTGAAAGCCACTGAGATCCCTCTCCCAGACAGCTTACAAAAGGAAGAGCTAGTGTGACAAATAAGTAAGAGGTGGTTACTTGCAAATCAACAAATGCCTCCTTTGCGCACCAATATGCTTAAATTTAGTGGGTCACCTATGTCACTGAGTAAAACCTAGCGGGCATCTGGCTTGCTTCCCTACTATCCCATTAGCAAGCTTCATAACTCCACCCTCAAGACAGGAGTGGAGATAATGGCGGGTAAATTAATGAGTACGTCACAGTCTTTTATACACTGTGATTGGCTCAAGGATAGGCATGTGATCTCGGCTGGTCCAATCAGGGTGAACCTCAGCACTTTTACAGGAATGCTGTGACAGAAGTTTTTTCCTGCTGGTTTGGACCTGAAAGGACCAATGTCAGCCACCTCGGGACCATGAGGGCTGAGTTTATTTGAGAATGGGGTCAGTGTATTAGAAATTGGGCCAGGAGAAGAGAGAGCTGAAACATCTTGACTTCATTTTAGCTGTATCTATGCCAGCCTTTTCCTAGATTGTTCACTTGCATTAGACGGTAAAACTCTGGATTTTGCTTAAACCACTTTGAATTGAGTTTTCCGTCACTTTTAAACAAAAAACTCTTAATTAAATCAGAAATGCCTCTGCAATTATGTACTACCCACCACCCCTAAAGAAAGTTTTTACAAGTGTAGACGACTCCTCCTTCATATAGCCCTCAGTATTATGCAACAGTCCACCCCATTTGACTAAAGTCACAGAAATGTATATACCAAAAGATCCAAAAAAATGGAGTGAAATGCAGCTCTCTTAGTGCCTCTGCTCCTTAACACACTGAGAGATCCTACTCCCAGTGATATTACCCCAGGCTGTCAAGGCCGGTCCCTTGAATTCTCTTTTATAATTGTACAACAATTATAAAGAAAATTAAAGTGGAAGTTAAAGCACCCAGAAAGAAAACCAGATTAAATGATTGAAACACGGAAGACTAAGTAATGACAAAAGACTGCATAATATCATCATTAGGTCTCCCTCCATTTTCAACATTATTTCTCATTCAGCTTTTTTATGAGAAACAAATTTCTTCAACTCAAGGAATTTATTTTGCTTCAGACTCAGTGTTCTTTCCTGCAGAATCTGACCAACTAGGGTAGAATAATGCTTGAAGAGCTCTGGATTTTTATGTTATAACAAATAATTATGTATAGGTTTCTTGACATTACTGATTTCTCACTGAGGTTCAGAATAGCTCAGCATACATAATAAGGGGTTTTAAGAGGTGTTCACCCTGATGCACTTAGAAATAACATCCAACTTTGATCAAAGTGTACTTTTTGAAAAAGTTCTTGATACTGTAAGCTTTGATTTGCTTCACAGAAACACCTCTAACTATAAGGGCAACTGCTGAGGTTTGACATTTCATCTGCCCTGATCTTTCATTCATTCATTCATCATTGTGCAGCACTGAGTTAAAATAAAAAGAGCCATGTCATTGGGCTTAGAATTTAATGTGAAACCCTGATCCGTGCAAGCTAAGGGCCAGGGAAGGAATGCCAGCTAGCTTCCTACGGGCAGCAGCTGAAGAGCTGAAGAAACCTGGTGGCCAAGTCAGGCCAGGGAGTTCATTGAGCCTCTGCTACCCATGGGCCTACCCCTTCCTGGCATCCTGGGTCAATGGATGGATGCTGACTACGGAGGGCCTCCAGTTCAGCCTCTTTTCATACCCCTGGGGGTTATCTGCAGTGCAGCAGCCCCTTGGTGGAAGCCTCCTTCTTGCACTGGGGACACCCTGGTCCCCCTAAAATCCCACATATCCTGTGGAACTCCATGGGTGTGGATTCTGAATTCCTTAGACACCAGCTCGTTCACTCTCATTTTACAGGTGAAGGGAGCTGCTCTCTGTCCAAGCAGATCAGGGCCTCCATGGGCTTGCTTCCCAGGCAGAATTCCAATTTCCTGGTCCATCAGAGGTCCTCATCTGCTCCTCTAGGAGAGAATCCTGACATAAAAGGGAGGAAAGATCCCCCCTCCATGTTTCCAGTGCCCATTGGTTATCACTAGCCCCAGTCAAGCCTTCTTGTGGCTCCCAGCCCCATCTCACTTGCTCAGAGCTCCAGAGCCTAACGTCCCAGACTTCCTGAAACATTGCTTAAGCCATGGAATTTTCCTGCTCAGGGACCCACAGAGCTCCCTACTGGCACCAACACAGAGTTGACATTCTTTGCCCAGGCTGAGAAAGACCTCTGTGGTTTGCTCCCACCCTAAGTACGCAACGTTTCCCTCCTCTCACAAATCTCTTTGTGCTTTTATTCAACAAAAGTATGTTGAGCACTGGTTTATTAGTTTGCTTGAGCTACTATGACAAAGTATTAGAGACTGACAACAGAAATGTATTGCCTCACAGCTCTGACGGCTGGAAATCTGAGACCAAGTTGTGGCAGGGTGGTTTCTTCTGAGGCCTCCCTCTCTCCTTGGCTTGTAGACGACCGCCTACTTGCTGTGTTGTCACATGGGTCTATAGCTTAATCTCCTTTTATAAGGACACCAGTGATATTGAATTAGAGACTACCCATATGACCTCATTTTACCTTCCTCTTCGGAGATTCTTTCTCCAAATATGGTCACATTTCAAGGTACTGGAGTTGGCGTGGCACCATACGAATTTGGGATGGGACACAATTCAGCCCTTAACAAGTCCCAATATGAACCAGGGAATGGGGATGGGAGGAGAAAAAGCGACATAGAAGGGGACAGAGATGGATAAAACATGGCCTCTGCCCTCCCCAGACAAAACTCCACTGTTCACATAGGAAGATGGCATGACTTTCTTCTTGCCCACCCCAGCCCCAGCCCCTCCTTCTGCTGGGCAGCCTCTGATGCTTTCCTTCCTCCTCCATCTAGTCAATCTTTCAAGGCACATCCTCATTCCCTTTCTGTGGCGCCCCCTACTGGCTTACCCTCCCTCAGTCCCTCCTGGACTGCCCCCAGGCATATTACCTCCTCCCCATGCTATCTTGACCACCCTGTGAACTTCTCCAGGGAACAGCTACCTGGATGATCTAATGCAAGGCTGGGCATGGTAGGCATCAAGCCAATATTTCCTTCTCACGGGATAAAACACGTTTCTCCTTTTCTGCTTTCTCTCTGGTAAAAGCCACCAAAAGGCACTGGGGGTGTCTAGCTCCTCCACCACTTGTCTGTGTCTTTCAGATAAATATTACCTATTTTATTGTGTTCTGAAATGCAAAACCTTTCTAGTGTCAGTAAGTGAAATTCCCAATCAGCATACCATGATGTTATGTTCTTCTAGGTCTTATATTTTTACTAGCTTTATGCCCAGAGTTATGTGTGTGAGAAGTGACATTTTACTGTGTGGGACAGGAATGCCATCCTCACTGATGTTAACCATGTCACATTAGAATGAGGTCTCAGAGGACAAAAAAATAACCAGGGGTCTTTAAAACTTAATGCATCTTGAGGCCAGGCACAGTGGCTCATGCCTGTCATCCCAGCACTTTGGGAGACTGAGGTGGGCGGATCACTTGAGGTCAGGAGTTCAAGACCAGACTGGCCGATATGGTAAAACCCCATCTCTACCAAAAATACAAAAATTAGCCAGGCATGGTTGTACACGCCTGTAGTCCCATCTATTTGGGAGGCTGAGGCACGAGAATTGCTTGAACCCGAGAGGCGAAGGTTGCAGTGAGCTAAAGATTGCACCACTGCACTCCAGCCTGGGAGACCGAGCAAGACTCTGTCTCAAAAAAACAAAACAAAACACAACAAAAAACCAAAAACAAAACAAAAACTTAATGCATCTTGAAATGTGAACAAATTATCCTATTTTACACTTTTCTTTTACTATCATCAGCAATAAATGCTACCTGATATGTGCATCCAACACTGTGCCCCAGCCCTTTCCTGCTGAGCTAAACATCAGCTCTTCACTTTGAACATGCCCTAGACTCACACAGACAGACCCTCAGAGGTCTCCTGTGTGCTCCCAAAGTGCTTTGTTCAGAGTCTGGTTTAGTGGCATGGTAATTAGGAGTGTGCACTTTGGGATCTGTTTGACTTTAAATCTACTTACTGTGTGACTTTGGACAAGTTACATAACCTCTCTGGGCCTCATTTTTCCTCAAAGCCCCCCAAAAAGTCACTGAAGGGCACTGGAGGCATCTGGCTCCCAATGTGAGGATGAAATAAGATAATTCAGATAATTAACCTGGCCCAGAAGCTGGAACGTTTTTGGCCCCCGGGAAACACGAGTGTTAATATTCACATTACCTTTCCCAACTATCTGCCCTTCCAAACTGTGAACTTCCCAAGGACAAGGGCACTATTCCTTAGGTGCCTAGGACATAATAATCACACAGCTAATGTTTGTGGAAAAAAACACATGCAATGACTCAATTCTACTTTTAAAACTGGCTTTTCCTCCTTATTTTAAAATGTAACTTGCTCACCTTAGGGCCTTAAAAAATATGAAACAAGAAGAGTAACACAGACCAATTAAAACTTTTAAGTTAACTGAATGAAACTCCCCAGCTCCTCATCCTATGGATGAAGTCTTTGGGCTTCATCCATAGGTTTCCAGGGCAAACACCCCACAAATGCCAAATAGATTTGCACATGTGCTAATTATCTGCTTTGCAGTGTTTCCTATAAAATAAATACTTTCAAATGCAAAGTTGACTGTGAAAAGTATACTAATTATAGAGAATGAAAAGCAGTACCATGATGTTCATCCTGAGGCCAAATGAACAATGATCAAAACTTCTAACTGAAAATTCCTGGAGAGCACCTTCATCGGCAGCATCTGCCGTCTCCTTGCGGCTCTCCCAGCCAGCACCAAAGCCAACCTCCAGGCTGTGAGTCTCAACTTAGCCCGAGTCACCATCCCCCACACTCCCTGAGAGTAGTTATGTTTTTATTATCTGGTAATTAAAGATAAAACATAGTATAAATTGACTTATGCATGTAAAAGGATTTGTATTATTTACATCACAAGAGTTCCAATATCATAGAATACATAAATGCTAGAGTCACTTGTGATTTTTGTTATTTACAGAGGCTGACTGACAGGCAGGTGGGTTTCAGCATCCCTGCCAACATGGTAGGATCTGAGGTTGCCAGGGAGGGAACCACTCCTCAAGGAGAACATTCCCCTCTGTCTACCAGCAAAGATCCAGGCCAACTGCTGGCTGAAGAAAGAGCAAAAAGAAACATGGCTATGAAGGGCTTCCGCTCTTACAACCCTATAAGGAGTATATATTTTACAGTGGAAAATCTGATCCTCAGAGCAAGTCAGTCCTATATCAGCATATAGTCCTGGTATTGTCCAGAAAAAATAAATCGTCTTGCTACTTAGAGACATTAGCTACCCAAACACAGTAGAAGATACAAGATCACATAGTATTCAAATTATTACTAACCGAAAACGCCTTGTAGTACTTTAGGGGTACAGAGCAAGCAGAGAAAAGGTGGTGGTCCATGGAGTGTCCTTTGTGACATTCAGAACTGAGCCGTCCCCTGTAACTGGGCACCATCTCTGCACTGTCCCTCAGGTGTTAGGCTCTGAAACACTCCAGCTGACTCAGAAAATGACTCTCGGTGGGGGATGGAAATCAGAAGCTCTTTATTTTTTATTTTTTGTTTATTTTTTTTTTTTTTTTGAGACAAGATCTCAATGTGTCACCCAGGTTGGAAGGCAGCAGTGCCATCACAGCTCACTGCAACCTCTACCTCCTGGGTTCAAACCATCCTCCCAACCTCAGCCCCCAGAGTAGCTGGAATTACCATGCCACCACACCTGGCTAATTTGTGTGTGTGTGTGTGCACACGCGTGTGTGTGTACACGCATGTGTGTGTGGAGATGAGATCTCACTATGTTGCCCAGGCTGGTCTCGAACTCCTAAGCTCAAGCAATCATCCCACTTCGACCTTCCAAAGTGCTGGGATTACAGGCGTGAGCTACCGTGCCTAGCTAAGCTCTTCAGAAATGATCTACTTCCATTTTTTTGAGGTTTGCCATGTCACAGAAAATGAGACCCCACTGAGAGATTCATATGCGCAGGAAGAAAGGACAATGTGTGCTTTTTCACAGGAGGAGAGCAGGGAGTCTGCAGCCCGCCTGAGCTGCAGGTGCTTCAGCTGGTTTCACACTTGCTGCCCCCAGCCCCTGCCCCTGGCCAGACACCGGCCTCTGTGGGCGGCCAGAGGGCACCGTGCGTTGGTGCAGGCCTTCGTGGGCAGCAGCGCTGACGTTAGGAAACAAGGCCCCACCCACACAGGCTGGGTTTCAGTTTCACCAGGCAGCAAACACCATTATGCAAATTATTTTCCTTGCTCAACTCCCCATCCCCCACCACTGTCTTACATATTCATTCTTCACTCTGAAGTTAATGTACACAAGAGGCCAACTAAGGATTTGCATCCTATTTACTTTAAAATGCCCAGGTGCAATTTTGAAACAAGATTCTCCTTTCAGAAGGGCAATCACGAATATAAAGTAGAGAATTAGTAGTGGTGTCAAGAGTAAAGCCCCGAGGCTAATACCAAACTTCTAACATAAATGAAGCGTTGAAAGGCACATGCCAGGAATTATATAAACCGAAGGAAAAAGACAACTGAGGGGTGTGTTCCCATGCATTCGATTTGGTCCAAGGGGAGCCAGGCCCACGGAGAGTGGACAGACAGCCTCGGGCCTCTTCAATCCTCGCTACACATGTCAAGAATCCCTGGGTCTCATGGGGTTTAAGAAAATGAATGTCTAGTTCACATTCAGGTCACGTTCTAGAAATTAGGGCATGCAGTCATTTTATCTGCATTATGTGTGATTTATTTGCAGTTTAACTCAAGTGATTTGAGGTACCGACTCAGACAAAAATATTCCGAACCCAGAAACAGCGTTAGTAAAATTTGTAGGGTGTGGAGGGTGTGGGATGGGGTGCACAAAGCTGTGCTTTCCTTTACTGTCATGGTAAATAAATTAGTTAGGGTTATTAATTTAGACCTGAATAATTCCATTCGGCTATAATCATTATTTTATTTATGAGATTCAGATCATTGTAGTGAATAATTTTGCCCTTGTTTCTAAAGAGGTCAAGGGTTTCTATCAGCAGACACAGAGAAGGAACCATTTTTAGGATGGTAATTTCTATTTCCCTCAAAAACATTCTTCCTTGGTCCCCACTTATACTCAGTTTCATTTTTCAAGGCGGATTGCAAGGTTTGTGTAAAGCTCACAGCTGCAATGAAATTACTGATAACTCTGTGAATTACCCTGAGTGCAAAGACAAGCTAGTCCATTTATAAATGGCCCTTAAGATAATAGTAAACTAAACTGCAGTTGGGAAACCTTCATAAGATAAAAACTACAGACACACCGTCCCTTCTCGGAAAGCCCTGAATAAGAAGTAAACAATGCCAACAACTCCCTTAGTGACTTGTCACTCCACTTAAAATGGCCCTTATTAAGCGTGATGTCCTCCGCCTTAACTGTAAGACCAACCAACTCAAATGTAAGTCAACAACAAGAACCTATTTCTTTGCAGGGGCTTCTGTGCAAACTCATAGGCGATTTAGTTGAGGATGCTTGAACAGCTAAAGTACACCCGGGCTGTCTGCTAATTCCCTGCCAGGCAGTCGCCTGAGCACTCCACTATCGTTGCATGACGTGCAGAGCCATGAGATAGGATCTGTCTCCATTTATAGATCATAAAAAACCAAAGCTTTAGAGAGGTTAAGTAACTTGCCCGATGAAAGCAATTGCTTCTGACCCTTGTACATCATTATGTCTACAGGAGAACACCGTATACACGTGTTGCCTAACCTTTGAACACCATTTACTCAAGAACGGCTTTCCTTTCCCTGCCGTACACACCCAGTCCTTTCTGGTCTGCGTGGAAACATCTGCTGGGTTCAGGGATGTGGGGTTACGGATCTCACTGTTTCCGCACCCCAAAACTATGTTCTCCAACAGCTCAGTCAATAAAAACAGCTGATATCGGGGCAGGAGTGGAGTTCTTGGTTCAGGACTCTCTCTAATGTCCTGGACTGCAGAAAAGCCCTTACCCTTGCCCTTACCCTGGATAAATACCTGAGAATTTGTGTCTCCTTCCCACTCTGCAGGCACTCTTGTCCTCTCCGTTCTGTTCCTTGCCTCCTGAGGAGCTTCAAGATTGCTGTTCTGTAGCCCCGGGCTGACGTGGGGAAGGGAGAAGGGTCCCCCGCATCCCTGGTGGGAACAGGAATGGGTCTGCCCACCAACTCCTATGAAATTTTGCATACCTGTGCTTCCATTTATGAGGCCATCAGTTCTGCTAGTCTCAGAGCCCCCCAGGGAGGGAGACCAGGGACTCTGCCTGGAACCTACTGCTGTGAGCGTTTCTGAGGTGTAGACAAACAGCTCCCCCCGACACCTAGCCAACAACCCACTCTCGAGGTGGGAAACACCTTTCTAAGGACTCCCATTAACCCATCTGGATAACCCAGGGTAGTCCGGAGCAGAGGTCGAAACCACTGAATGGCTCAGGTACGGTAGAAAATGCTTCTGATTGTTTTGGACATCGCTGCTATTGCAACAGAGAAAGATCGAGCCCCATCACCTAGAAGGGATTTCATTCTTTGCGACAGGAAAGATAGTTCAGAATCCAATGCCAATTATTCCCAGAAAAAAATACCATTTGAAACATTACAAATCAAATTGAGTTACATAAATCCCCTTCCTCACCCCTTCCAAGGAGGGTGGATTCTGCGGATGTCAAAGGTGACTGTGACAGGTTTGAAGGGTGGGAAAGATTGAATTAGAGAAAACCAAGGAAAGAGCAACTGCCAGCCACCTAGGAAAAAGGAGAGAGGCCTAGGTGATGGGACTTCAAGTTGGGGAGAAACGACACAGAGAGGTGAGTCAGAGGGAGGCTACAGAGGGGTGTGCTGGGGAGAGGTGAGGCTGCCTCAAGGAGAGGAAGCACGGGAGGAGACCTGGCCCAGGTTTCAGAGGCTCCGCCCAGCAGTGTGCAATAGTACCTCCTCTCCCAAGAAATCAGGATTGTGCAGGAAACACTCTCCTACTTCTCAGTGGCCACTGGAGAGCTCTGAACCCAGTCCAGCGTCAATAGCCAGGCGTTGTCGTGCAGTTCCTCTGACTCCGCAGCACATTCTAATTGCTGTCACTGTGAGTAGACTAGGCAATTTTGCCCCCTGCCCTAAATTCCTAATTGTAATAGGAAGTTAAACTGGAGCATTTTTTTACATTGCTCAAACAAATCTTTAGGAATTTAAATGTATTTATAGAAATGTGTGTAAGTACGGTTATGTACATTTCTATACAAATATTCTTGTAAGTAAATGTTATTTATATATACTGCAGATCTAATGATGCAATTGGCTTCATGTTTTTAGATATTAGAGATTTAAGGGAGTTTCTTGGCCAGGACAGTCAGGAGGAAGGGAGAGATGCTTAAAGAAATTGACAGAGCCGCATGGTAGAAGTCTGATAGAAAGGGCTTGAGTGAAACCTGGGAAGACAGTTCATTAGGGAAAAGGTGCCCACTGCCTGTTGGGAGCCAGTGCCTCCCACACAGTGGTGCTCAATGCACTGTGGAACTCAACAGAGCCCTGGCAGAGCACGCTCCAGGACTCACAAATCCAAATGGGTTAAAAGAGAAACAGAAGAATTTGGTCGTGAGAGAAAACAGAACTTCTGGACTTCTATTTTGTCCATATTTTCTGTCCAAGAAAAAAAAAATTAATACTGAGAAGGAGACTGTCTTAGTCGGGGTTCTCCGGAGAAACAGAATCAATTGGGTGTGTGTGTGTGAGAGGAGGGAGGTGGGAGGTTGAGTTGTTTAAAGATTAGGTTCCCACAATGGTAAGGGCTGGCAAGTCCAAACTCCACAGGGCAGGCTGGCAGGCTGAGACCCCAGGAGTCCCTGTTGCAGTTCGGGTCAGCTGACAGATTTTGATCTTCTTTGGGGAGGTCTGTCATTTTCTATTAAGGCCTTCAACTGATTGGATGAGGCCCACCCACATTATGGAAGGCAATGACTCTGCTTTGCCAAAATCTACTGATTTAAATGTTAATCTGCTAAAAAGTGCCTTCACAGAAACATCCAGGAGAACGTTTGACCAAATATCTGGGTACCATGCCCTAGCAAAGTTGGCACATAAAACTAACAATCACAAAGAGACTGACATTGTGTGGGGCAACTGAAGCCCAGGAGAGGGTGGAGTGTATGAAACGGCATCCAGGTGATGAGAACTGAGTTCTGGTTCTGCCCAGTGACCTGCAGCCCAGCAGCCAGGACCTGACCTGTAAGAATCACCGCCACGACCTTCTCAGGAGTCCGTAAGACACCAGCAATTCTGGTGGCCTTAAAGGGCTAGAGGGTGACTCCATAAACCCTGAACCTTGTATTTACCTTTGACAAGATTCTAAGATAGATTGCCAAAAACATGCTTTAGAAAAACCTTAGGTAAGGGGCCAGGCACAGTGGTGGCTCACGCCTGTAATCCCAGCACTTTGGGAGGCTGAGGTGGGGGGATTACCTGAAGTCAAGAGTTCAAAACCAGCCTGGCCAACATGGTCAAATCCCGTCTCTACTAAAAATACAAAACTAGCCAGATGTGCTGACAGGTGCCTGTAATCCCAGCTACTTGGGAGGCTGAGGCAGGAGAATCACTTGAACCTGGGAGGCAGAGGTTGCAGTGAGCTGAGATCACGCCATTGCACTCCAGCCTGGGTGACAGAGGAAGACTCCATCTCAAAAAAAAATAAAGGTAGGTAGTAGTAGGGTATGTACTTTTGGGTACAAAAAACGAAGCCAAACAAACAAACAACAACAACAACAAAAAACCCACCTAACTTCATAAGTGTAAAATATGAGAGTTATATATGTGTGTATGTGTGTGTTTTGTTTTCTTTTTATTTTTGTTTTTGTTTTGTTTTTGAGACAGGGTCTCCCTCTGTCACCCAGGTTGGAGTACAATGGCGCCATCTTGGCTCACTGCAACCTCTGCCTCCCAGGCTCAGCGATCCTCTCACCTCAGACTCCTGCCTAATCGGGACAACAGGTGGGCACCACCACACCTGGCTAAGACTTTCGTGTTTTGTAGCAGAAATTAATGGGGAACAATGTTATGGAATTCCATCATTAACAGAAGTGTAATGTAGCCACCAGCCAAGCAAAGGGCTCCAAGGTGCACTAATAGGGTCTTATAGGGTGGGAGGAGGTGGCCCCTTACTGCTCTATGCTGATCAAGCCTCACCCGAAGCACCTTACTTCGTTCTCAGGTCTACAGTTTCAGCAGGACAGAGGCAGCTTAGAATATTCAGGGGACAGTGAGAGACAGCGAGGGAACTTGTTAGGTGTGAGGTGGTCAAAGGAACCCTGGGTCTTGAATATCTTGGTGGAACATGAAAGGAGGGAGACAGATTGAACCATTTTGTACCAAGGGATGCAGATGGAGGTTGGAATGTGGATGGAGGTTGGCAAGTTTCCAATACAGAACTGTTCGATGAAGACCAACTGTTCAAGCCATCAGAAGAAGGCCGGGGCTGCTGCATCACTGGGGACATCACAGAAGAGTCAAGAGGTTTCCAGGGGCTGCAGGCGATGGTTGCTGGGTCCTCTGTAACTTTGGGCATGAGTCTAGGAAAGGAATAATAGCTTTGCAGAATGCTACAGCAAGTGCAGAAGAGTAAAAAACGAAGCTGACATTTTCTGCACACCTCGTGTGTGCCTCATTCTGTGTTGTGTCCCACAGTTAACACTAGCAGCAGCCTCTGAGACAGGCATTATGGTTACCTCCATCCTACAGATGAAGACATTGAGGCTTAGGGATGCAAACTGAATTGCCCAAAGTTACACGACCAGTAAGTGGTGGGCTAGTTCAAACCCTGATCTCTGGGACTCCAGAGACAAAAGAACCGGTGGTGTCAGGGGAAAGGCCAAGTGGGTTGTATTTAAGACCATAAAACCAAAAAAAAGTCTGAAAGAGAGACCTAAGTTGTTCGTTTAGATAGTTTTTATCTCTACTTGGTCTCATCTTAGTAAATTTCACATGAATAGAACATGTGGGTGAAACTACAATCAAAAATTGTGAAATAAGGCCGGGTGCGTTGGCTCATGCCTGTAATCCCAGCACTTTGGGAGGCCGAGGCAAGTGGATCACCTGAGGTCAGGAGTTCGAGACCAACCTGGACAACATGGTGAAACCCCATCTCTACTGAAAATACAAAAATTAGCCAGGCATGACGGTGCATGCCTGTAATCCCAGCTACTCCAGAGGCTGACACAGGACAATCGCTTGAACCCAGGAGGCAGAGGTTACAGTGAGTCTAGATCACACCATTGCACTAGAGACTGGGCAACAAAGTGAGACTCCATCTCAAAAAAAAAATATATATATATATATACACACACAAAAAAAACATAAATCCAAGGCAGAACTCAGGCCAAAATACCACCAAAGACAGCCAACCCTTTGGAGAATGATCGTATACAATTTAGTCAGAAAGGTACATGGGAAAAAAAATCACAGAAGGTGGGCCAGATGGATATCTTCTGGTGATACTGACAGAGCCACAGGTTGAACCAGAAGCTCAAGCGTGGGAGAATGAAGTGTGTCTACAGAATGACTAGGTCTCAATGAAGAGGGCCAAAACTGGCCTAGCCAACTCCAAGGGCTCTGACTGAGGTGCCAGAGGAACAGACAGGTAAGGCCACCCTTATGATGGGAATGTCGGATCCTGCCCAGAAAACTGGGAGCTCCCTTGTTCCCAAAAGCAGGAGAATCACATTTCCATGTACTTGCAATTGTTGACTACGGGTCAGAATCGTTGAAAACAAAAAGTGTAATGTTTGAAATGAGAAATAGATTTGATGTACCTGCTAGCAAAATACTAAATTTTTGTAGCCACCAGATGTAAAGCACAGGATCAGCAATGAAGAATGCAAAGGGGAGCATACTGTGTCTCTATAATGAGCATGATGACAATAATCGGTCAGACATTTCACATTTCACCTAACCACTTGCTGCACAATTTCTCCATGGGTGAAATAAATGGAAGTGGGTCTTTTTATTTTACTTTATTTTTTAAGTAACATAGTCTTACTCTGTTGCCCAGGCTGGAGGGCAGTGGCATGATCATAGCTCACTGTAACCTCAGACTTCTGGGTTCAAGTGACCCTCCCACCTCAGGCCCCCAAGTAGCTAGGGCTATGGGTGTGCACCACCATATCTGGTCGAGTTTTTTTGTGTATTTTTTTATATATAGATATGGTCTTGCTATGTGGCCCAGGCTGGTCTCAAACTCCTGGGTTCAAGGGATCCTCCCACCTCGGCCTCCCAAAGTGCTGGGATTACAGGCATGAGCCACTGAGTCCAGCCCAGAAATGGGTCTTTTAAATGTATTACAAAAAACAAATGTTGTGGGCTGAACTGTGTCCCCCCTCAAATTCATATGTTGAAATCTTAACCTCTAGCACCTCAGAATGTGACTGTATTTGGACATACAGCCTTTAAAGAGGTAAAGTAAAATGAGGTAATTAGTTTAGGCCCTAATCCAATTTGACTGGTCCTACTAGGAAAAGGGAATCAGGACACAGACATGAGCACGTACAGAGAAAAGACTGTGTGAAGAGAAGGCTGCCGTCCACAAGCCAAGGAGAGAGCCCTCAGAAAAAAAAACGATCTTGCTGACACCTTCCTCTTGCACTTCCAGCCTCCAGGACTGTAAGAAAAGAAATTTCTGTTGTTTAAGCCACCAAGTAGTATTTCGTTATAGTAGTCCAAACAGACAAATGCACAAATCAAAACTACTTTAGTCTTTCCACTTTATTGCAAATGATTGCAAGGTGTCCAGGTTTTCTGTCTTCCCCCAGCCTGCAAGGGCTCAGAGAACACTCAACCCCATGATCTTAGCCAACACATGAAGTCTGATTTCACAAAACTTAGTGATGTCCTCCCAGTGGAATCCTAAATGATAAGGAAAATGGTATAGAGCCAAGACTCGAACGTTAACAACCCAGGAGCACAGAAACAGCAGAGTTAGCTGAGAGGCGTTATGGAGAGAAGCAACGGAATGCACACTGAGCGTTGTGACAAGCCGATGACAGTGGGGAACAGTGCCCACCGTCACAAAAAGAAAGACCCTCAGCAGGTACTTTAGAGTCACGTTCATGCCGTAATATGTGGGGAAGAAAGACTATTCCAAATGGATCTGGCTCTTTAAAACAAGGAAATTTTCCTTGCTTGGGAACCAGCAAAATCCAGCTGCTCATTGAACTGCCCATCTGGAATCTCACAAATTTGCACCTTGAAGTTGTTAATAAAGGACTAAGTTGATAATTTGAATAAACCCTGTGGTTTGGAAGTCACCGTTTTTCTGCTTAGTGTTTGACTTTCAAGCTCTTCTTTTGGAATAGCTCTTCAGGGCATTCTATGGATGTGTAATAAACTGACAAATTCCTTGTGAGAAGTTTTAGAAACTGTCAGGTGAAATGAGCCAGGTGGGAGAGCCCAGATGACTCAAAGCTGAAGCAATGAGGGCTTTTTCCACTGTGGCTTCTAAATGTGCTCCCAGGGTACACCCCCAGCCAAAATTTTCAGCCATGTTTTGAGCAACGTCAACCTTGGTAGAAGAGTGCGTCATCCTGAGGGTGCTACCACGAGGGACCACATCATTTGCATATTTATGTCACAGCAGGCCTGATCCACACAAACTCCTGTCTCTCACCGAGTTGTGTACCTTTACCTCCATGTGCTCATTGGCCAGCCGGAAGACACACAGAGAACCTCTTGTGCTCTCAGCCTCGGTTTGCCCACCTCCATGCCTTTGTACATGATGACCCTCACTCCACACACCTGGACCACCACTGCACATCCAAATCCACCTGCCTCTCAGGGCCTTGTCCAAATGCTGCCTCCTTCATGAGCACCCATGGTGAGTCCAAGGCAAGTCCCTGTCCCTCCCTGAACTCCAGGTCACATCACCGCAAGCCATCTTCATCAATTTGCCTTCCTTTTTTATACCCGTATTGCTTAGATCTTACTTTTGTGGGACTGTAAGTGGTTTCCACTGGGATGCCTTTCTAGTTCACCTCTGTGTCCTCATCAATTCAGTGCTGAATTATATACCTGTGATTTTTTTTCACTTCATTTCAATATCATTACTTTCTAATTGCAATGCAGAAACATTCCTAGTGGTATATTCCAAAGCACACTGTCATTTGGTATTCTTCATAATGTACAGTGACTATCATGTTTGCCCTTCCAAGCCCTAAAATCTTTCCACTCATCTGTTCTGCTTGTATGCCTTGATGCAAGAGGGGTTAAAGTTTCATGCATAAAATTTCTGCACTAGAGGGCACACTAGAGCATGTCCGTGCATAAATATGAACACATATAAATATGTGCATGGGATGAGGCAAGAAGACAGGGATAGTAGAGAGAACAGAAGCTGGCTGAATCTCCTCTGGAGATGATCTGGAGGAGCTGCATTTAATCCAGACATAAAGCCTTCGTCTAGGAAGTGATCTTCAAAGGCTCTTAGTCTCGTGCATGAACATGAAGCAGCAGAACCTGTGACTTCCAAACCACAGGGCTGTTTAAATTATCTCCTGTTCCTTTATTAACTGTGTCAGCGTGCAAATTTGTGAGATTTCAGGACATACAGTTCAGGGAGTAGTGGATTTTATGGGTTCCAAATAGCAAGAAGTTTCCTTGTTTTAAAACAACCAGATCAACTGGAATATTCTTTATTAATTATATATTGCCTAATACTATCTGGGATTGCAGCTATTGACCAGCGATGGCAAGCTGGTCCATCATGGGCAATGAAGGGCCCTGGCTGGGCCACCTGTTTCTCCATGGCTGCCAGAGACATTGGCCCTGGTCACTTACACGATCTCCATGTGTACAGCCCAGCAAAGGAGCTGGCCGCACCGCAGTGGCTGCAAGAGCATGCAGGTGTCTCCATTTGTTTTTGGTGGCTACTTAGCCAACATATACTTGGAGGAAGGAAGGGGAGTCCCCCAGAGGTGCTTCACTAATTCTGTAATAATATTTCTACTCTGTAACACTCTTAATGCTTGGGCGAGAGAAACTGCTGCCACCCCATGCCCACCCTCCCTCACATGTGTCACGTTTTTCTGGCCCATCTGCACAGGCAGGGGCCCAGGTGTTGCCATCTGTTCTGAGTTCTCAAAATGTCAGTGTGATATGGGCAGCCTAGAGTTTCACAATTCAGCCCAGTTCTTCACCCTGCCACGTCTGTCTTGATTGTGGCTCTCATGTGTCCATTCTGCTGCTGCCTCCCACAAGCCGGGTCCTTTCCTTCCAGGCCACACCAAGATCCATACTGAAAGTGATTTCTAGGAGGGCTACAAATCTCCAACATTTCTTCACTTCAATTCTTCCCACCAAGTCATTATTCTAAAGCTGCACATTCATCATTCCATCCTTTGCTCAGAAACCTTTAAGCAGCACATACACACGTGTGCACAGACACACACACACACACACATACAGCCCTGCAGGTGAAAGACCCAATCCAACACTGTGATCTGGCAGTTGGGACTCTATACACACGTCCCCAGCCTCCTGCTCCACTGCAGCTTGCCTGAGCCAGTGAATCCAGATGTGCCACAGGCACCTGCACTCTGCCTCTGACCATGCCACTCCTCCATTTGTAATTATTTTCCCATTTTAAAAATTCCAATCCAATGTCATTTATCTTCTGCCTATAGTAATGTATTGCTTCTAATCTTCTACAATATTCACAGGTTTTGTCCTCAAAACATTTGTGTTTTTTGGAACTCTGGTCCCATGAAATTCTCTAAGAAAAAATAGAAAGTTCCACCATCATCTACATTTAACATATACCGCAAATGTTATGCTATTTCACATATTTTCAAAACACATATTTGGATATTTAAAATGCATGACCAAAGGCTCTGAGAAGTCTTGCAGATTTTTAGAAAAAGATGTTTCTCTTAGGTCAACCTGGTTTTACCCATGCTATATTTATTTAACTGTACACCCTTTGGGGACATAGTACTTATAATGGTCTCCACCACTCACTGGCACCCCCTGACCTCCAGTGCTCCCTTTACAGGCATCACCACAGTACGAACAACTGACCTACTGGTCATCTGAACATAAAAACAGTAGAGAGGAAGTGATAGCAAACTTTCTGCTCCTTACGGGGTAACTATAGCTGGATGTGCTGGCTGTTTCATCTCTGAAGCCATCATGTTGGTTGAGTTCCCAGATTCTGCAAGCTCTGACCTCAGTGGGCTCACCTTGGCTGGAGCCTGATCAGTGCAATCCAGAACTTGTTTGGGAGCTGTGGGTTTAGGAGAGTTTGGGAGGGAACATCGGTGGGAAGGGCGTCATGGCCCCCTGGTGCTTTCTTTACAACTGGACAGCAAGTTTCCCCCAAGTAGGGTGCTTCTTTGCATTGTTGGCCTGAGCCTAAGGTCCTCATGGGAGCCTGGGACTCTCCACCACTGCTTTATGTAACAGCAGGTCCTGATTTACGAAATGTGACTTAAAAGCAACTTAAAGAAATGCAAGGTCAAGGATAGAAGGTCAAGGTCAAGGAAGAAAGGTCAAGGATCCTCATAGTGATAGAAATGCACCTCTGATTGTTCTCTCTGAGTCCCTGAATGCTGAGACCAGGCTGATACCCAGTACAGGGAGGACCCTAAGGTTGCAGGATATGGGTGGTGAGAGAAGAATCCCGGAGAAACTTGGTTTCTCAATCCCAAGGGATCCCGGGGATGGGTGAATAAATTGGAAAGGCTGCCCAACAGCCCCACTCCACAGAACATGCCTGAAATTAAGACAGAGAGTTCTCCTGCAACTAGTTCTTCAGGGCCCCTGGTCTCTTAGTTCTGGGAACCAAGTGGGATAAGTGTCATCAGTCTGGTGGAGCAGGCAGGCCTCCTGCTGGCAGCCTGCCTTCTCTGTGGACCCTTCCAGGCCAGAGAACACAGCCCAAGCACAGTAAGCCATGGGGCTGGAGGCTCCATGGGGTCAGAATCTCATCACATATTCTCTCCTTGACCTTTCATTTCTTTAAGTTGCTTTTAAGCCACATTTCATAAATCAGGACCTGCTGTTACATAAAGCAGTGGTGCCTCAGTCATCAAAGGCAACTACGTCATTTGGTGTTGGCCCTGCCTTGTGGCAGGGGTGCCCTAGAGACCTATGCTAGGTGACTAGAAGCATCTTCTGGACTCAGCAGGAAAGGGGTTAAGACCCACTGATACCCAGACCTGCATGTCCAGGGACAGTGTCAAATTTGACCGGAAATATTAAGAGTTTAATGCCTTCTTGTTCTACCGTTTTAAAGGGGTAATTTCTGACATTCTTATTTTTAATAAAAAGGAAAAGCACAGAGTTTTTAATGATGTAATTATAAACAGGTGCAAAATGAACATGTGCAGCCCTTGTTCAAAAACCATTAAGAATTTTCAGATGGTAAAAGCAGGGCATTAAACCACACCCAGCCCTTCTCACAGGGGAGGCCCTAAGCGACTGCATGGCACGCACGCCTGTGAGGCCGACCCAGTGGACATCGACATCGGCCACGGGTCCAGCAGGGAGAGTGCCAGGGACTTCATGGTCTCACTGTAAGGCCTGCAAGGTGGCAAGACAGAAGTACAGCATCCTGGAAAGACTTCTTTGAGAAGAGGTTCTCAGTCCAGCCCTCGGTGCCCTCCCAAATTCCCACACCCTTGGGGTTTGGGCCGACTTGGCAGCCTCTAATCGTTTGGTTTTTCTCAAGCTCCACTCTTGGTGGGTTCAGTCTCCTTCTTGTAGGTTGTGTCCATTCCTACTCTTGAGATTATTTTCATCAATCTGGTTTAGTTTTGGCCCCAATCAGGCCTATTTTTTTTTTGGGTTGCTTGCCTACATTTCACACTCAAGGTCAAACTTTCTCAATATGCAGATACTAAAATGCCTGGCCTGGCCTGGCCTGTGCTCAGGTCTGGTTGTCTGTCTTTCCTTGAGCTGACCATGCCCTGGATCCATTTATGCCGAGGCTCTCTGAAACTCACCTCCTGAAGTCTCTCAGCTGCTCTGGCTCCAATGGCCCTCCACTGTGTTTACTGTCCGCTAGTTCCCATTATCAGGCCCTGACTCCTTCCTGTTTCTGGCCCATATTCTCTAAAAGCTCTGAGCTCCATTCCTCTACCTCTTTGCCCTGAAGTCACATGGGAGTCAGAAAGACACAGATGTCGTGTCAAAGCTCTACCTAATCCCACATTCCAACTGGAAACTGCCCATGTGACACCTCCCCAACACATAAAACATATCAGCTTAAATATCATAATTTCAGCAGGAAAAAAGTGGATGACTTAATAAATAGTCTGGGAAAATTTGCTACACGTTTAGGATAAAATGGAACCCCCTTACTTCAAATTATAAACAAAAATAAGTTCTACTTGTTTTGACATTTTAAACTTTAAAAATAAAATTATTAAGTATCAGAAGAAAAAAATGTGAGGATATTTTTGGAATCTAGGGGTAGGAACAGACTTTCTAAGCAAGACAAAACCCGGGTGTTAAAAGGAAAATAATAACTACTTAAAAGTGAAATAGTTCCGTAATATAAATGACACAGTAAAGAAAGTTAAGATGGGCTGAGAGAGAGTAGTTGCAGCATATTTATCAAAGGCTTAAAATCCACAACATGAGAAAAGTTCCCCCAGAACAACAATGAATAAAAGGAAGAAAGGGAGAAGGAAGAAAAGAAGGAAAGGAGGGAGGGAGGGGAAAAGGAAGAGACAGAGGGAATAAAGGAGGGAGGGAGGGGAAAAAAGGGCAAAAATTATGAGGAGGCAATTGATAAAAGAGCTATTAACAGGTTGTAGGTCTTTTTAAACCAATCTTCCCCAGAGCAAATATATATAAAATCAGTATTTCTGGAGGCTGAGCTTAATCCTTTACTTTTTTTCAGTGCTTAGCTACAATGTTATTGGATTTTTACCACAAAACTAACTCTTCAGCAAAGAGGGCACATTTTAAATACACCTTCCAAACACAGAGTCCTTCTGAGTTATGAATGACTGCAAAGTGGCATGACTACAAAAATTATTCTAAATAACATTATTCTAAACGATTCTGCATGATTATTATATTATTCTAAGAACTATATTATTCCAAATTTTAAAGGAGATTAATTATGGGAGAGATGATTTATGCAATTATCAAATATACACAGAGGACAGGACTGGGAGGAAATAGGCCTGAGTGGGAGCAGTGGGCAGCTTTAGTGGCAGGAATGTCGGCGGTGAGTTTTATTTTCTTCTTTGCCTTTTCTTCTACACCCCTGCACCTGGCATCAAGACAGGCACTGCCACCTGGGCACCAGCAAAGCCCTTCTCTGTCCTGGGGCAGCCAACCCTCAGGGGCACCTCTGCTTCCAGGGTGTCTTTCACCTGGGGCTTTTATGTTTTCTTCAGACATTACCTTAAAGAAACATACTGTTCACATCCCACAGACATTTTTTTACATGGTTTTTGCGTTGCTTAAAATAATGTCCTCAATTTTACAATAAGAGGATTAATTAAAATTTTAAAAGCTGACACTTGTAGCAAACTACTGTGACCTGTGGTGCCTGCATCCCCTGCCCGGCCACGAGGGTGTCCCGGCTGGAGTCCAAATGCCCCCCAGCTGTCTGCTCACATTTCTGAGGTGGGCAGGGCTCCATGGGCCTCTCTTTGGCCCACTCCCGTGCACGTGGGATGTCCACAGCTGGGGCACCTGTGTGTGGGCACCCGCCCTGCAGGTCGCCTCCAGATCTGAGTCCTCACTCCTCCGCCTCTTGACTTTGAAGTCAAGGTTTCACTCTCTTGACGAATACTCACTGCTGAAGGCTACCCTTGCTACTAAAATAACTTTCCATGAAATACTCTGAAAGAAGCTTCTTGACTGTAAATGCCATTATATTATCAGAAATGCCATGTTTGTGTGCGGTTATGTCTTGTGTAACTGACTCCACCGGATTTTCGAGGTGAAGATTGCTCGTTTTTGTCATTTCCAAAACCCGACATTCTTTCACTATAATGTGGCAACTTCTCAGTTCTTTAAACTATTTTTTTCTTTAAGTTCTTACGAATTGATGGTTCCTGTTTTTCTGAACTGTGTGTTGAACCCGTGCTTCTGCTAGGTTCAGAGTCACCTTTGTTCAATAACTAGCAAATGAGGCAGAAAGGTCTCACATGAAATGTGACTTTGTGGTCACTTGGGAGCCTCCATCTCCTCTCTTTGTAAATTTTAATTTGGAGAGACGAGTGTGAACCTCGAAGGAGGGAAAGGAAGCGGGAAAATGGCAACGTGGGTGAAAGTTCCATGTTCGGGCAAGGTTCTCGGTGTGAGGTGAGACTGCTGTCCTGCTCACATGGGAACCGTGGCTCGACCGCCAACCTCGCACGGAGTACAGGGACCCGCAGAGAGACACACTCGGTAGCCCACCAGAGCATGGATCACATCCCATATAAAGATGAAATGAGTCTTTCTTTTTGTTTTTTCTTTTTAGCACATGTAAAGACCAAAAATTTTTCTTTGAACCTCAATTTTCTTTTGAACCTTGATTTAACTTTTAGGAAAAGTTAAAACAAAATGAGAATATTGTATTCACCCAAATAAAAAATGATTTCCTGCATCGAGGTTGATTGCTCATCCATTAGCAGCAGATGTCTCTCAAGTAGCTGAACCACACCAAGCTGGACCTGGGACTTGAGGAGCCTCCTTCACCCTCTGTCAGAATGCACGCTGGATTAGCATCTGCTGGGGCTGCCGTAAGAAAGTACCAAAAAATAAGTGGCTTAAACAATAAAATTTTGTCTCACAGTTCTGAAAGCTGGAAGTCTGAGATCACCGTGCCCGCCGGACCAGGCTGCCTCCAAAGGGAAGGCTGTGTTCCAGCGTCTCTCTCAGCTTCTGGTGGTGTAGCTGTGTAAGTCCAGTCTTCACATGGTGTACTCCCTGTGTGTGAGTCTGTCTCGAAATTTCCCCTTCTTATAAGGACACCAGTGGTATGGGATGAGGGGCCCACCCAACTCCAGCATGACCTCATTTGAACTCATTACATCGGCAACGGCACTGTTTCCAAATAAGGTCACTTTCTGAGCTGCCAGGGGCGAGGACGTCCACATGTGAATGTTGGAAGACAGAAGTCAACCCGTCACACACATGGAGGCCCTAAAGGATGATTCACACACATCTGGACTCCTACTCACTTTCTTAGTCGTGTCTTCTACCAGTCCTCTTCCCCCAAACTCATTGCCCTGAAAGCAAGTTGCCTTCCCACTAAGAACGGACCATTTGCTTTCTTTCCCTTCAGTGTCAGTGTCTATGCTAAGGAGAAGGTTGTTTTAAAAGCAGCTCAAAATCCACCAGACTCCTCAGGAAGTGCCTCTCAGGGAGGCCTCCAGACGGGGCTGCTGTGCCTCAGCGAAGACCTCCAGCTGCCCTGGGTCTCCTGACTCCCAGGCTTTCTGATTCTAACCTCATGGGTGCTCTGAGAGTAAACCCCAGGAAGTCCTGTAGGCCCTGGGGCTGCTTCTGTGAGGACAGCTGTCCCCTGCACGCGCGTGGGGTGCTGTGTGCTCCTGAGTTGCTGGCTGGGGCTGGCAGGGCCCAGTGACACCTGGGCTGGAACTGTGGCTCCCCGACTTGTGAGCTGGCTCTGCTTCCCGTCTAAGAAATGCGGATGAGCATGTAGGGTCACAAAGGGGGTTAAAGTATGTGAATCCTTAGAGGCGCACCTAGCCCAGAGGAGTTACATAAGTCAGCCTCAGCTCCTTGCGGTGCCTGCTGCCACAGACAGCATTTGCCTTCGCTAGGCTGGTTTTTAAAACAATTCTTGACTCGGAAAGGGTCTTTGGGAAAAATCAATATTTTAAAAATAAATAAATAAAATCTGAGATTAATTCTTGTGAAGACCCAATTTCCATTTCCTCATCCATCTGTTTTGTAAATACAATCTGGTGTCCAGGTGACTCTGAGGGACTGGGACCCTCCTGAATTACACAGCGTCCAAGTCACTGCTTTCATTTCTGGCTATCAGATTGTCCCCCGGGGAATGGAGTCTCTGCCCCCGGGAGCTCAATTCGAAACCAGAAACCACGGCTGACCCTGAGGATGGCGACTCCCCACTCAGACCCCCTGAGGATGGCAACTTCCCGCTCAGGCCCCCTGGGACTTTGCTGGGGCTGGAAGACCACACACAGTGCATTCCCTAAAGGCCAGGGCCTGCCCATCCATCCATCCACACTTCCCCTGCGGATGCCTGGATAAGCTCAGGGCCCCACTCACCCTACAGGGGAGGAGGAGAGACCCAGCCAGCCCTCCTGGAGCCCTGACTTTTACAGCTGCAAAGGTAGGCAGCTGAGCTCAAACACACAAGCCAGGCCTCTCAACACAAAAAGAGGTTTAACATTAAAAAAAAAAAAAAACATTGTGAGGCTGAGGCAGGCAGACTGCTGTGTCCAGGAGATTGACACCAGCCTGGGCAACACAGCAAAACCCTGTCCCTACAAAAAATAGAAAAATTAGCCATGCATGGTGGTGCATGCTTGTAGTCCCAACAACTCAGAAGGCTGAGATGGGAGGATCACCTGAGCCTGGGGAGGTCGAGGCTGCAGTGAACCGTGATCGTGCCACTGCACTCCAGCCTGAGTGACAGAGTGAGACCCTGTCTCAAACAAAATGAAACAACAACAACAACAACCCATTTTGATAGATTTTGTGGAAAATAAGGAAGAAAAGAAAAAGACCCATTCTTTTTTGTTTATACCATATTTGCATAAAGAAACTCTGAAAAGACATATAAAAAACTAAGAAAAGGGTTGTGGAGGGAACTGGATGGGAGATGGGGATGGGTGTGTGTTTTTCACTGGATACCTTTTCATTCAGTTTCATTTTTGAATCCTATTCAGAAAAATTAAAGCTGGCAATTCCATTCCCTCATTTACCACATTTACAGGGTGAAAGAGAAATTCTGTATCCTCATCTCAAGAGATGCTGAAAAGCACCTGTGGAAGGTTGGCACCACCTGTCATGAGCGCATTTTTCCAGATGAGTACCTACAACACCTGCCTGGGCAAAAGAGTTCCCCAGGACTCATCACAGAGCTTCCGGCTGGATTCCCGGAGGCCATGGAGAATTGCCAGGGTAGGGGTTACAAAGAAAGATGCCCTCCCTTGGAAATAATTTGTTTGTTTGAAGTCTCCTAATCTGCAAGTGGTCTTAGAAAGTAGGATCCAGCAGACCTGGATGGGTGCAAGCTATTGGAGATTCGTAGTTTCTCGGATGAAGCTGGGAATTCCACCTCTACCTCAAGATGTGCACCCTCAAATCTCAAAAGCCTCAGTTTACTTATCTGCAACATGAGTTAAGAGTGCCCAACCCCATAGGATGGGAACGATCATGTTAAAAGACATACATTCTCTAATCCTTACTGCTTCCAGGAGGCCCTTCAGAATAACATTGATTCACTACACACAGTGTAAGCAGCATGACTGATCTCTCGTAAGTCCTGCAATTAGAACCTCAAACATAAGAATCAAAGAGTGCCACTTTTGCAGCAGTAGAAGACGAAGAAATTGTAATAATCCTTTGAATCAGTTTGCTCAGATTACTCCCAGATTACTCTGGGACTATTTTCTTACATATGAAGGACAGTTTCTATTTCAATAGGGTGTCCATTGCCTGCCACCACCTTTTCATTTTCACAGAGAATGGTTGAAATTAGAATTGAGAGATTCTGATAATTCTGGCAAGCTGAGGGCAGGTGGGGGTGAGGATGTGCTGACAGCGGCTGCATTACTCTAAAGGGCAGGGAAGGACTTGGGGGCAGCATTTGTTCCCCTCTCCAGTGGCATTCCTGTTTTGTCCAAGTGCCCTTCTGATGAACCCAGTGGATGAACACAGAGCAGGCGACACACACTTTGGACAGGTGAGACAGTCGGCGGGTGAGTCACCTCCTTACCAGGAACCTCTGGTGTGCAGTCACCTCTCCTGCGGCTGGGTGGCAGTCTGTACTCATTCTGTGTCTTACCTCTTCCCTCCTGCGCATGACTCTGAGCAGGCACTTCTGGTGACTTCAAAGAGACTGTCATATGCAGATGAGATGAGCCATGTGCCTGTCAAGCCCGGCTCAGCAGGGCCAGCTTGAAAGGCATATCTGAATTGAATCAAATGCATCCACCCCACAAACTGAGGATGTGACTATGTATAAACAATGAAAATTACAATCATTGACAGCCGAGCGTTTACATGCTCTGGATGTTGGAGGTAACTTACAGCTGGTATCTAATTCACAGCTGCCCTGAAGTTAGCTAACCTCGCCAAAAGTTCTCCGTGCTTGAGGATGCAGTAAAGAGAGAACAACAGAGAAGGATGGGTATCCATCAGGAGAAGCCTGGCTGAGCGTCTAAATCATCCCCACCTGCTCCATTCGTCTGTGGGATCACTATCACATATTCGATCATATGATACATTTTATAACTCCCTTTACCCCCATCAGTGACACTTGTGCAGCAAGGGGGGCTATTCATGTTCAATGCGGTGTCCGAGAGCACTGGGATAGTGGCAGCAGTGAAGACAATCGCTAGTGGATGTCACAGGTCTCTGCTCTTGGTCTTCACTGACCCAAGTGGTCTTCTGGTGAAGATGCGAAGAGGATACCACTCCAAGTTATAGATGACATGGAGCTTCATGTTTTATATTAGAGAATACATGGGCTAAATCTAAAAGACAACACCAAGGATAATGTAAAGTTCTACTTCGGTTAAAAAAAGTGTTTTAAAAAACTCACCACCTCATATTCAGAATGATCCCAGCACTCTGAAAGGCAGAGGTGGGAGGATCACTGGAGGACAGGAGTTTGAGACTAGCCTGGACAACACAGTGAGATCCCCGTCTCTGCCAAAAAATATTTTAAAATTAGCCAGGCATGGTGCCACATGCCTGTAGTCCCCAGCTCTTCAGGAGGCTGAGGTCAAGGGTCACTTGAGCTCAGAAGTTCAAGGCTGCAGTGAGCTACGATTGCTTCACTGTACTCCAGTCTGAGTGACAGACTGAGATCTTGTCTCTAAAATATATATATATATATATACACATACATACAGAGAGAGAGAGATGTGACTTTGCAGCACATTCCCACACAGAGACACAGGGAGGTCAGCTGACTTCGAGCACAGTGCCCGGGTCCAACAGATGGGTATGGTTGCCAAAAACCAGACAAGGGAGGTCACTGTGCCCACGTGAAGAGGGACATTGGAAAGTTGCCAAGTAGATGCTGTGGAAGGCAGCACAAGGTCAAGGGTAGCTGAACACCTCAGCACATAAAGAATCTTTCCAGGAACCATGAGAAGAAGGAAGAGCTTGAACACAAGTAGTGAGGTCCATGCAGTCGGAAGGGCTTTGGTATGGAAGGAGCTGGGGCTCACGCAGTAATTCAGCAGTTTCTGGGACAGAATACATGCTCAATGAATATGAATGGGCATGTTGAGTTATCACCATCCTTCCCATCACGGCTATGCTTATATGACTTCGGGGGCAGAGCTAGGTCCAAACCATGGATGTGCCAGAGAATAGACTTTGGATAATTTACAGAACATCTTCTCAGCTAGCGCTTTGCAGTGATGCGCTGGGCTGCCTCTGTGGGAGGCAAAGGGCTTATGGATTAGACAGCCCTCTGAGGGCTCATAGAAAGGGGCTTCTAAGGTGGGAAGTGTCCTTCACACTGACAATCGTGACTCCAAGTAAAGGTGTCTTAGTAATGATGACTTCATGCTGGATGATTGGGCATCTACCACTGTGGGTCACCTCGCCCATGTATCACAGAGGATCAAAGAGGACCCTCCATCATGGCCACACAGCTAAGCAAGAGGAAGGCAGGACTGGCCTAGGGATTCTGATTCCACATCAGCAAGAGTTTTTAACATCCCCATGGTGTCCCTGATTCCCTCTTCATGACTGTGCACTAGCTGCTATATTCATACAGGAAAGCACACCAGCAGCAGCATCTCCCCCACTAACAGCCCTCCTCACAACCGCACTGCTTCTCACCTGCCCTAACTGGTCTCAATTAACATTCATTGAATAACGAATAAATAACTAAACAGATGGACAATTGAACCCACACCTAATGCTGCCCCTGGGTGTCAGCAAATGCAACCCGGAGGCAGGATTGTGGTACTCCTCCAATGCCGGCGTTGGAGGAGAGAGATCATTGCTGGCATGGAGAGCTGGGACCCAGAGAACAGCTCCTGTGGTCAGGAGTAAATGGCAAAAAGCCACTAATTCCAATCCAAATAGCTAATGCTATTGAATACCTACTATGTGCAGCACTTTCCTAAGAATTTTTCGTGCAAGAACTCTTTGCATCCCCCGAACAACTCTCTGTGGTAATTGTTCTCTATTCCTAGTTTACGGGTGAGGAAACTGAGGTCAGTAGGTGTTAATGCATGCAGTTGCCATGCATGCAGTAAGTAGCTGGCTGAGCTGAGGCTCAGCCCTGGCGGTGGCTTCATCATTGTGCCTTCTGAGCCCCTCCAAGGTCACATGGCCCAGCAAACTGCAGCCAACTGGGGAGTAGCCAAGAGTAAAATCATGTGGGGAACTTGAGGGGTGACTTCAGGGGAGGGATGGCCCGCGTTACAGTCTGTGATCCCACACACAGAAGGACATCATTTGTGCTCAGAGTAACTTGAGCAGGCAGGGCATGGGAGAGAAAAGAGGCTCAGGCCTGGGGCCCTGGGTCTGCTCATCTCCTCACAGCTTATATGTTTCTTGTCAATTGTGCCTGAACGTAGTGTAATGCCTCTCCCTTAAAAAGCCAAAAGAGTAAAGTTTGGGAGATTTGTAGGACACTAACAAGAACCAAGCCTGAGGCTTATGTATGCCAGTCTAACTATTAAGAGTTCCTGGAATGGCTTTACACAAACAAGAATAAGGCTGTCTATCCCCACGCAGGAAAGTTCATGCACAAATACCACAAGACTGGACAGTGTGGCTGCACGTGCCCTGCACCTGGGGTCCCCAGCCCAAGGGAACTGTCAGGACAAACAGCAGAGGTGCTCTGGGTGCCAGGGCATCCTCCTTGACAGGTCTCCTACCCTGGCATGGGCATGTGAGGCCTGAGAGCCCACTGGAGGCGGAGACATTGAGGTTTCCACTAGTGGCCACTCGTGGCAGAGGCCAGGGACCCCAACCTGACTAGCCACTGCTCCTGGCCCAGGGGCTATGCACCTCGGAGGGGTCACCAACCCCTCTGAAGACCTGCCTAGTGCCACTGCAGGGCTCAATTCAGGTCCTCCACCTCATCAGAGTGACAGCTCATCTTCCAAGGCTCCCAGATCAGGAGTCTGTGTTCCTCATGTGTGCTGTCCAACCTGGTAGCTACACGCCACATGCAGTTGTGGGCATTGAAATTAAAATTAATTGAAATTAGAGAAAACTTTCAATCCAGTTCCTAGTCACAGTAGCCACATTTCAGTTGCTTAGTAGCCACATGTGGCTTGTGGCCACTGCATTGACCAGCACAGATACAGAACTTTTCCATCCTTGCAGGAGGTTCTATCAGTGTGCTGCACTAGAGAGTTTGGGAAGCCACCTTGTGACTTCCCCGGGTCCTTAGAGAGTTTTCTGTTTCTGTCTCCTCTGCTGTCACTGTCTCTTGGCCTTCAGACTGAGACAGGAGGCCCCGGCTGCGTGATGCCCAGCAGCAGCCAGCAGCAAGCAGGACAAGGCCCACAGAGGGTGCCCCATCAGACATTGCTGGGTACATTTGCTGAGACTGGGAGCTCACACCATGGCCAGGAGAGCAGAGACACATTTCCAGCAGCAGAGCCTGTGGTTAGAGGACAGATCAAGAGAGGTGTGGGGACCACCCCAGCTGGAGCAGGCCCTGAGCAGCTCCCAGAGCTCCCCACACACTGAGGCTCCAGGTGTCGAAGTTGCAATGGTAGCAGCCACCGCAGACAATGGAACTCCCGCCCAGGTTTCCTGGCATCACCTAAGCCCAAGATTGCTTGATGACATCTGGAGCATTGTGACAAGCAAGGATCCTCAATAATGACAGAATTTTAATCTTCCAGTAACCAGGTAGAAAGGGTGAGGTAGGGCAGAGTGAGCTTGGAGCAGATTTCACATAATTTAGAGATTTCTAGAGTAAAGTTATGTCACATATTTGATACCTTAGCATTATAGACTGGAATTCACACCCACTAAACAAGTACATTGAGGCAGTGTGGCACATTATTACAGGGGGAATAAGGAGGCTGAAATTAAAACAGGGACAAGACAGATAATCCTGTTCTGAAAATCCTGCTTGTCATTTCCAAAGCTTGAGTGAGCATTGAGGATGCTGGGCTCACCAACAGTACATGAAACCAAGACTGCCTGCCTTCCTCAGAGGCAAGAGTTAGGTCCACATTTCCCGCCGTGCAGCTCTGAGTAGTCCAAAATTCCGAAGCTGCCCCTAGACAGACCAGCCTATGTTGGCCAGGGCAAGTCTTTCTGCGATTGCTCTCTGCCCTCCTGGGACCTACATGCCCATTGGGCACACTGGGCACAGTGCATGGGGCCCATGATACTGTTAGGGGCCTGAAAAGTGTTTTACATTTGATTTCTTTTTAAAATCAGAAGAAAACCACAAATAAATGAAAATGAATGTATAATAATGAATCAGCCTGAACGACATTTATCTTTCTGCCAGGGCAGTCACATTCTGCTTTTTCATAAGTAAGTAGTCTGCAAAGACCTCAGCAACTGGGGTCCCTGGGTGTCACCATAAGGCCATGACCCCTGCCCCTTATACCAGAGACCTGAAAGGCAGCTCCACACAGAGGTGACCCTGACACTCTGACAAATACTCCTACAGATTGAATGTCAGCAGGAATAATTTTCCCACCTCCGTCTGCGTCCGGCTCCAAAAATAGTCAAATATCCAGGCAAAATAGCTGGTCACTCAAAGACCTGTGACCATCTGCCTGCTCTGCCACCCTTAGCACTAGTTTCCTTCCTCCATGTTGTGTTATGGCTTCATGAAGGCTGCTGGAGTTCCAGCCATCACGTCTGCATTCCAGATGGGGGAAGGAGGGAATTCAGGTGCAAAAGGCTAAGCCTACTAGATGTCAGGCTCCTTTAGAGAACTTTCTAGAATCCCCAGCTAACCCTTTCAGCCTACATCTTTCATTGGCCACCATATCTGTAAAGGAGACTAGGAAATACCGTTTTTTAACCAGGCACACTGTTGTCCTTAACAACACAGGGTTGTGGTTGACAACAGAGGAAGCAAAAGAGAATGCATACTAAAGTCTCTACAACAGAGTTCTGAAGACAACCAGACTGATATTGTATAGTACTCTGTCCTGTGAGTGGGCCTGCGGACAGATCACTTGGCTTCTCTGTAACCAGGGTCTACTTGTTGAAGTAACCACATTGCCCGCACCAGAGGCATCAGGAAGGGTACCAAGGAGACGGTAGCTTCAAGGACTTTGGACAACTTAGAGGAGGGTATTCAAAGGGACAGAAGTGATTTGTTTGATTTTTGTATTAAAATTAGGTAGGATTTCTTTTCATTCATGCATTTAACCAGTATTTATCATGCATCCGATAAAGTAATAAGGACAATCCAAACACTGCTATGTTGACTGAGGACTGACTTGGGGCCAGGCACTGTTCTGAATCCTTTCCATATGTGGCCTCACTTAGTCCTCAGAACCATATATATCGCAGAGTCTACCATTCTCATCCCCATCGTTCAGATGTGGAATTGGGACAAAGAGGGGTTAAGGATCACACTGTTAATACATAGAGGATCCCAGCTTTGAACCATCAGCCTGGCTCTTAGACCCCAAGGAGGTGGTAATGAATTGGCAGACAATTCACTCCTACGTTTGTCTTTCTAGTGAAACATATATAAGCCCAATTATGTAAGGCCATCATAAATTCCCCCCAGGAGACTGGCACCAGGAATCTCTGCTGTGTCTGGGTTCATGACTCACCCCTTCCCTCAAAGCCAGCTCTTTCTGAGTCAGGACCATGTCCTTTGAGTCCCAAGGTGCAGCAAGGAAACTGTCCAGACTTGGCTTCAAAAGTCAGGCTACTTTCCAGCAAAGAGCCAAATGGCTGGGTTGCTTAGAATTTTTAGAACAAGTTCATCTCCAAGGACATGGAGCCTATTCACATAATTCAACCTGATCAAAGTCCAGAGAAGCTGAAACTGTCACATACCCATTATCTACTGGCATAATCAAGGCCAAGGGGATTCATAAGGAGGCGGTGGGTTTTGGAGGGAGGGTGCTTGCTGCCATTTCACCTTGGACCTGAGTCCCCCCTTGTGTGCCCCTTGCTCTGCATCATCTCAGGGCCTTGCCTCACTCCTCCATCTTTCTCCTCCAGTTGCTTTACAGATAGGGTGGCCAGTAAAAGACTAGGGTGAAAGTGTTAGCTGGGAATTCAAGGAAAGGCCTGCAGAGGAGTCTGACATCTAGGAGGCTTTGCCTTTTGCCCGCCACTTCCTTCCTCCCTTCTGTCTGGAATGCAGAAGTGATGGCAGGAGCTCCAGCAGCGTTCTTGAAGCATAAGATAACTTGGAAGAAGGAAGCGTATACTAAAGATGGCAGAGTAGGCAGATGGATGAACAGGCTGCCTGTTGACCCTTGTCCCAGACAACCTGTTTCCTGTTTGAGGACGGGACAGAAAGAGCAATAGAATCCTTTTTCTGTGCAAGAGAAAATTAAGCCTGACTCTTTTTGGAGCCCTTGTTATTTTACACATTTTCGCTTGTACCTAGTTGAATTGATAGAAACTTACACATCCGTCTCACACTCTATAAGTTATTTCTCCAGTGAGAACAGCCAAAATAATACATTTTCTGCCATCGTTAAAATTCCTGTGATTTTTAGTCTGATAAATTTTTTAAAGGGCAGGATGAAGAGAAGAGCTACAAGACCCTGTAGCAGAAGCCCTCACTCGCAGGGCAATCACTCCTAAAAGCAAAAGATAAGCAGGAAAACCACAATGGATAAGATCTGCTGTCACCCTTAGCTTTTCTGATTACACAAAGTGCAATAACATCTATTTTTTTAATCAGAAGGAATCCTCTCACACCACCAAGCATCCTGCCCGCTCATCCTTCCTGATGGCCCAACTTCCTTCTGATCTATTATTGTCTTTTCCTTGCCTGAGCTCTGTGATCTAACCAGAACCCTCCAGAACCTATAGAGAGTCCAATCCTTGCCCAGCAGCCCTGAGCCAGGCCCATATCTGCCTAGCCTACAGTACTGGGGGCAGAGGGAGATCCTCTGGATTATGGCACAAGGGGAAGTTGCAGGAAAAACTCCCCACAAATTAGCACCAACTACAATTGACCAACAAAGTGCAGATACTTCTCGGCATTCAAAGCCTAAACAATCCAGATGGAGATGTGTAAAGCATTCAGTGCTTCATGTTGACAGGCCGATACCAGGTATTTCACTGACAGGTGAAATAGCAGAGTGACGGGACAGAGTGATCAAGGCAGAGTGATCAGAAGGGCACAGTAGTACTTCTTTAGGACTCTGGCAGAATGGAAGAGAGCATCTGGCTTCTAAGGCACTGCACAAACTTGAAAGATCTTCTTCAGAATTGACAAGGAAAGGCCATGTTATGTTCACCCTGGGTTAAGTTTTAAGTGTATCTTATTTAATTTTTTTCAATATGAGTCATCTCCAGATACTGCGATGATTTCCAAATAACCCGAATCTAGATGACTAGAAATTCACTCTAGCTGGCTTTAGACAGGAAGCGTGAGGACAGAATCCAGCTGCTTCCACTCCAGGGTAGGTCTGAAGCCAACCGTCCTCGGTTTCCTGGCCTGTGGCATCAGTCTGGTTGGATTACACACAAAGCCCTGCAGAGCTGCTGCTTTTCCTGATTTTCCTGCCTGAGTGAGTGCAAGGGGCTCCCCTGTTGCCGCCGACGCGTTCTTTGAAGCAGATGCTATGCCTGATGCCTGCTGGAGAGTCCCACCGCCTTGAGTGAGTTAACAAAACGATCATCCTTCCCATCTTCCAGGATGGATATTGAGGTGGGGAGAGGGTAAAGGGAATACCGTAAAGTTGCTACCATACAGTTAGGGCTGAATACAATGGGAGTTCTTATTGTGAGATGTCAATGATGATGACCATGATGATGATGACAATGATGATGATGATGATATCTAGAACCCCAGGTTTTCCTGGAGAGAACCAAGGAGGATTCCCCATTTACCTAATAAATCAATGTCCTGTAAATGCAGAACATGCCATGTAATTGATGACGCAAGAGGGATCTCATTTCCGGGGGATGAGAATCAATTCTTTATGGATTCCCACGGGGCAGAGGGACCCAGATGGAGACACTAAGCTTTCTGTTATATTTCTGAATGAATGGGTATGTACATAACAGTTATCGTGTCTCCTTGTAACATGTGTGCTAATCATAAAATCTTCACGAGAACTCATGACATTCGTGCTATGACTATTCGCATTTTACAATGAGGAAGGCAGGACACCAAGGAATTAAGTAACTTGCCAATATAGGGACAAGTTCACCACACAACAACAAGGGGTGGGGACAGCAGTCAGGTACTGTGGAAAATGCTGGACATGAGGTAGACCACGTGCACCAGGTCCAGGTGCTGATGGGAGGTGGAGAGGGGGAGACAGGTCCAGTGAGCCATAGGCCAGTCCCTAGGCTGAGGGCACCATGACAACAGGACATTGGCCAACTTCCAGCAGTCATCACTGGCTGCGTTTCATTTTCGCAGTTCGATTAATACATGCCATATATTCAGGATGCCCACGGCCTTATTTCTTGATGACAGAAGTGATAATATCAGTCCTCCCACAGGCTTGTTTCTCATGGGTAGGAGATGACTCAACTCCTAATGTCCAGACAACTGCCCAAATTCTGCATGAAAAAACATGATCAATGTATGGGATAAAAATCAGCCACCTCAAAACCCTTTAAAGGATTGAAGGGCGTGGGACCCAATGATAAGCACATGTCTGGGACCCGGCACCTTCTCTGAAACAAGAATGAGCGAATGTTGGTGTCCACATCGCACGGAAGCGCTGTCTAAGGCAGTTTGCCTTTTACTGGCTCCCATCTCCATGAAGGTGGCACGTCTCCAAGTGCTTACAAGGAGACAGGGTCTCACCCTGAGAGGACTCACCCAGAGAGACAAGCGGGGTTGCTCCCCCGGCTTAGAAATGCCTGGCACCTGACTTGTGGAGGCTCCTAGTTGGCGCAGGATTGTTAGCCTTGGAAACAACCACTGCTCACGTTGGAACTGCAGGATCTTTCTTGAAAAAGCCGTGGAGCTAACTCAAGGACCACAAGCCCAAGTGCCTTCAGAGGGCAAATTAATAAGAGAGTCTAGCAGAGTTAGTGTTGATGGAGTTCCTTCTCCATCCAGGCCCTGTTCTGGGGGCCTGGCAGATGCTAAACTATGGGGACCACACAGCAGCCCCAAGAGGCTGGCAGGCCCTTAGCCTGGCTTCTGAGCCTCCTTGTAATCGCACTCTCCAAGCTTTGTGGCATCAGGGTGTGGCAGCGCCTGAGATCCGGAGAGCATGGACCCCACCCACAGTTATCTCAACACCAAAAAAAAACAATCCTGAGCAGGCCAAACAGAATCTGGTGGGGGATGCCTTCACCAGGGCTGCATCTGGTCCTAGAGTTGCTGGTTTGCAGCCCAACTATTTCATTTTATTTTTTTAATTTTCTCAATATGTATCTTCTTTTATCTACAAAAGAGTAAAGTTCTGGGGAGGTTTTCTTCCTTGGGATCTTGTTCTCTCATTTTAAGCTGACTTAATCTTCCCACGCTACACGTCACATGCAGAGCGCCAACTTTGAAGTTCACTCGGTGACCAACTCTCCCGCCCAATCCCTTGGCGAGGTGACGTGCAAGCGGAACATCTCAAGGCTCCAGATGCAGCCTCAGCCCTCAGCTGCCCTAGCCTTAATAAACACTAGATTTTTCATTTCAGAAACTATGTTCAACCTGTTCCCTCAAGACAACCTAAAAATCGTCAACATTAGCCAAAGGTTGGAAGCCAAATGTGTTAACTCCTGCCTTAGAGACAGATCCCTTAGCAGAGGGGGTCTCTCAGCAGTAGCCCAGAGGAGCTGGGACCCAAGCTGGGAGCTGGTCACTTACACAAGGGGGGGCATCCTAAGTCAATTTTAACCAAATATCCACCAGCCAAGCCTTCCTACGGGGGGCCGGCCAGCCACTGTGCTGTGCTAAGGGGCAGATTGAACATTCTCTTAGCTGCTCCAATTTTAGAAATTGGGTGCTGACTCATTATTAACCCAGGAAGCCCACACACTCAAATGACTGTACTGAAAAAGCTCCCTGTCATACCCTGCCTACTGATGTGTTGCTTTTTAAGCAAATTTGAAAAAATGTTTATCATAAGGTATTTATGACATTTTAACCGTTTCATTTACAGTAACTAGAACAACATTTAAAAAAAATGTTTCCTGTATTTTACTTGACAGTAAAGCTAAGCTTCATCGGAATACTAACAGCCTGAGAAATACCTATCAAGATCTAGTCAGGGCTCAAAGACTGAGTGCCCCCTCCTCAGTCCTCCCCAGTCCCCCACCCCCAGCGCTAGCCCCCAGCATTTTTATGTCCTTCCTGATTTTACTACAGTTTGTGACTTTCAACGTTAAGGAAAAGGAAAGGATGCAAAATAAGCTCCTGCAATCATTCATATGCTTTTAGAGAAGGCAGCCAAAGTTCTGCCTCTCTGGTATTTCTTGCACCGAAATTGGGCAGCTCCGACCACGAGGCCAGAAATGGCTCAGGAGCTGCCTCTCCTCCACCTCTGAGAAGCGGAAGCTCACCCAACCTCAGCAACCCTGGCTTAGCACAAGTATACCCACTTCCATCTCTGAGCTTCACTCTGGCTTCTCAGTGGAGTCCCGAGCAGCTTATTTTCCAGCCAAGCACTGCAGTTTCTTCCAAGACAACAGAATGTGCAACCGGCGTCTACATTCTCGCAATGAAGGACCGAGAAACACCTCCTGACAGTCACACTACAGGACAGTAACCACAGGGCTGGGGGCAGAGGCAGCCACTTTTCTAAAACGACAGATCTTCAAAGTCTGAAAGAAACGCAGTGTCCCTGCCAGGACGCAGCAGCGTTTCCCAAGCCTTCCCACTTGCCTTCTCCAAGGCAAACTGCAGAAGCGACCCTAAAAATGACAGAAACATACTCACCAGGGAGAGGCTGGTGGCTCCACCTTCCCAGGAACTGTGCTGTGAACATCTGAAGACAGGCACGGGCTCAGGCACCGCTTGCCTAGAATGTCAATTTGAAACTTAAAAAGTGGCGACCATCCAGTCATTTATTTCCCTCCATTCCCAATGATGTACACACGACTAAGAAGGAAAAAAAAAAGGCGCACACCTCAGCCTTCATTCTCATTGGAACGAGATGACTCATGCTGACTCATAGCCACCACTTCCTCTCCCGACATTCTCTTCATACTTGTGAGCTGGACTGGTCCGGTTCCCAGGGTCCCTGCAGCCCTTCCTGGAAGGGCAGCCTTCCTAATCCTCTCAGAGAGACCCAAACACTGACCCCACATGGGACCCAGGGGTCTCCCACACAGGGGAAATGCTTTATTTAGGAGTCTTGAGAACAACTGGAAAATAAAATGCATGAACTTTGTGTGCATTTGAATTTCAAATACATACTAAGATTTTGTAATGTGCTACAGGCTCATGTATGAAATTCTTGCTCTTTTCAAGGCAGTTCAGAGTAGAGAGAAGGATGAGATATTTTCTTATTCTTTTAGGTGTTCAGGTTTACTTTGTTCTGGTAATAACCATTTTGGTGCCTGTTTTCTTCTGCATATGTTCCTCTGACACAACAATTCACAGGATCTAAAATCATCATCTCTTCAAAGCTGTCTGTTAGGGGGGTTGGTGCCCAGTTTTTAACTTTACACAACTTACATCTTTTCTATCCATCTTTCAGACTTCAAGAATAACCTAGATCCAAATAGTAAACCACCAAGGAATTAAATGAAGGTAGAGCAATCCACCTCTTAATAGTTCTTGGAAAATGTTTATCTGCAAGAATCAAGAATTGTCGCTGCCTCCTGGTTTTCTTTTGAATAATGCAGAGGGCCAGGCAGCCTCCCACAGCTTCAAGCATTTTTAAATTATGAGAAGCACTGGGTGTGAGCAGAATCCATGTGATCCTTAGCAGCTGCTCAAGAAGCCAGCAAAGGCTGCTGTGATTACATTTGCCCAACTCAAGGTTTCTGGGGGGTGACATAGTCAAGGTCATGGATGAACAATGGTGCCCTTGAAGCCTTTTTTGTCTTTGTACCTGATGCTATGTAGGCTATATTCTGATACTCCTAAAGGTTTAGAGTAAATAAGGAAATAATATTTTGTTGGAGGCATGAGACCCAGTTTCCATTTACAGCTAGATTTGTCTTAGGGAAAAAATGCTTATTCCTTTGCCATATCTCAGATCTTTTATCGGGAAATTCAGGGCATTTTTTCCATCAGGCAATACCAAGTGCGGTGAGTTCCCTATGAAAGTTGTAACATATTGGCCGTTTGGCCAAATTGTCTCATTCCTTGCAGTTTTGTTTTTTATGGTTCTTTCCCCCAGGAGAGTTCAAAGCCTGCTGGTTTTCCAGAATTTAGGAGTGCCTTTATTGTGCAATTCATTGCAGTGCATTTCCTTTAGGGGGATGGTGGAGAAAAGGGAGGAGGCACAGCCCCAGAGACAGTCTTCAGCCCATCCCCTATCATCCACAAGGGGCTTGTCTGAGGCCCCAGGCGTGTGGCAGCCCCACTAGAAGAATGCATTGACCAGGATCTCAGCAGAGATGTGGGTGGTTATGTTTGTTCTCTATGTGGAAAGCCAGCCTTTACCTTCTTTATGAAGACTTTTATTAAGTTAACTCGTTAATTCCTGGGAGAACTGAAAATAACAATTAATTTCAAAAAACAACACCAGGGATGAATGAAAGAAACGTGAAATAGTTAGAAAACATGGGCTCCAAGCAGGGCCACACCTTCCTGCCACATTAGAAGTGGTTTCTTCCACAGTGGCACTGTTACGGGAGACTTCTGGAACATTCTGAGGCCTTAGACACAGCCAGGCCTGCTCCCAAAGCAGCAATTTGGACTGCCATCATGGAGGATGAGTGAAACTGTGTCCCCCCAGTGCAGTGTCTCATTCGAAGATAATCCCAGAAATGCTAAATCTTAATTCCTGATTGACTTCAGCCCTTCTCATTTGGAAATGGGCCGGAAAGTGGGGAAAAGATGCTAGTGTGAGAAGGGGGAAGCCATTCCCAATATACTAATAAATAAATCATTCATTAAGGCATATGAGCACCAGCCCCCACATAATTGCTAATATGGAACTTTCTGGAGTAGATTCTCTTTAAGCTGGCTCTGAATATCCCACCAGAAAGGAAACAATGATGACATTTTAAACACCGCTACATTGAAAACACTGAACATCTGCATGCTCTTTCCCCAACGAAAATAGCCCTGGAAAAATGCAGGTTTCACGAAATTAGGAAAACAAAACAAATTTCATTTCTAAAGACAATGTACAATCCAGCATGTCATAGAATTATTATAAATAATGATGATTCGCAGTAAAACTATCTAATATGTGCCAGTAACTCTCCAAAACACACACAAATATTAAGTCTTCTGATCCTTCCGGTAGGTCTATACCAAGCATAGTGATATCTTGCCCATTTTTTAGCAACGAAACAGAGGAGTTCAGTAGCCTGCCCAAGGTTGCAAAGCCTGGATGTGAGCCCAGTGCTCCTGGCTTCAGAGTCCACATTCCTAACCACCAAGCCAGGCAAATTCCCACAAGTGACTTTTTAAACATCTTCGCACACACATTCCCTGAGCTCATGATGTATTCTCCCAAACTCTGCAGACATACATGAGGCAAAGGCACTTTCTCTTCATTTGAGAAGTGAATCAAAACCTAATTTTCAAGTGATCAATCTCTTAAAATAATATCAATTCTATTTAATGAAAAGAGCCAATTAAAATTACACATTGGACACTTCCCAGAAAGTACCACGAAGCTGCCCACACTGCCAATATCTCCAGCTGTGCTGCTCCTCCTACCTGGAGGACACAAGACCGTCAGAGGCCCTCACATCCCTTCCTTCACTTAGACCTTCATAGCAGGTCTTTTCATCATCCTCCATCTAGGAGCAGTTTCATGCCTTCATTTCAAATCTAGACCCTCCCCGCTACACCTCATTTGTCCTCTGGGATTTTGCTCCTAACCAAATTTAGGCTCTTTCCCTCCAACATCTTTAATCGCTTCCTGTCTGTGGACCTAAACACAGGCTCAATTCTCTTTCATCCCAGTAATACCATCCCTGCCTTTGAACCTGTGGAGCAGACCCAGTGGATACCCCCACATTCATTCCATCCCTCCCCCACTGGTAGCAACCTTGACATTTGGTTAAGATGGACTCCACCCTCATAGCCAGGGCTGTGTTCTCGTCAGTTAAGCAAAACAAGGGCCACCCCTTGCCACTGTGAATGGCTCCAGATGGGCTCCCAGGCCTATGTCAGTTAGGGCACGTTTTTTTCTAGCCACAGTGGTAAGCTCAGGGGTGCCCAACTGGAGCAAAAAGCCCAAGGCCACAGTGATTGCCTCAGGGAAGAAATAACAGGGAAGAATGCACAGAACTAAAGAGTCTCCTTCTTGCTCTAAAGTTTCAAAAGTCCAGGACAAAGTATTTGCTGTGGTTTAAATGTGTTCCTCAAAAGTTCATGTGTTGGAAACTTGGTTCCCAATGCAGAAATATTGAGAGGTGGGGCCTTTGGAAGATGATTGGGTCATGAGGGCTCTGCTCTCATGAATGGACCCATTCATACATTAACGGATTAATGGGTTATCACAAATTGGGTCTCATATGAAAGCCATTTTGGCCGTCTCTGGTGGGTCCTCTCACCGTGTGATGCCCTGAGCCATCTCAGAACTCTGCAGAGAGTCCGCACCAATAAGAAGCCCCTTATCAGTTGCAACCCCTCAACCTTGGACTTCCGAGACTCCAGAATTGTTAAAAAAATAAATTTCTCTTCTTTATAAACTAGTCAGCCTCAGGTGTTCAGTTATAGCAACAAAAAATGAACTAAGACAGTACTATAAAGAGAAAAATAAAAAGCCTTGGAAGAATGGGTGAAGTCAGGCAACAATGTATAGTTGTACAGATTATATACTGCACAACCTAATGGAGTAAATTCATACAAGTGTATGTATGTGTACAACCATATGTGGCGAAGCTAGGTGTAGTAACAGGAGATACCATCCCAAGTTCACATAAGGACTGCACAGGCTGGGTGCTGAAGAGAGTTAGAAGAAAAAGGATAGAAGGAAGGGTGTGAACCCTGTTCCCCTTCCCAGAGGGGCTGGGAAGGAGAAGCAGCATCACTCTCTCCAGAGCAGTTGAGGGACTCTGAGAACAAAGAGACATCTGAAATTGGGATGATAGGATATAAGAGTTTGCTTGGCAGCCGGGCTCAGTGGCTCACGCCTATAATCTCAGCACTTTGGGAAGCCGAAGTGGGTGGATCACGAGGTCAGGTGTTCGAGACCAGCCTGGCCAACATGGTGAAACCCCATCTGTACTAAAAATACAAATATTAGCAGGGCATGGTGGTGAGTATCTGTAATCCCAGCTACTGGGGAGGCTGAAGCAGGAGAATCGCTTGAACCTGGGAGGTGGAGGTCACAGTGACCCGAGATTGTGTCACTGCACTCCGGCCTGGGCTATCAAGCAAGACACCATATCAAAAAAAATAAATAAATAAAAGAGTTTGATTGGCAGTGCTTCTTTCTTCCTTACCGGAACTTAAACTTAATGGTGCATCTTATAATTGAGGGCATCTTAAATTGGATGTAATACAGTCTGTAAAGTAAGGAAATTGCATGAGTTCACCACAGAAATGAATGTAGAAAAAGAAAGCAGGAACTGAGCCTTGGGGCCCTGCAGCTTTAAGAGGTCGGGGAGTGAGGAGGAGCCAGCAAAGATGGGAGTGGGGAAGTAAGGGCTGGTGAGGTAGGAGGGAAGCCTGGAGAGTGTAGAACCTTCAAGGGCAAGTGAAGAAAGTGTTTTAAGGAGGAGAGACTGATCACCTGCATAATCACTGCTGAAAGGCCATGTAAGGTGGAGACAGAAGAGCATCTGTGGATTTGGCCAAAAAAAAAAAAAATGGGGGAAATGGGGGTGAAGCTCTGAACTGAGTAAGGAGAGAAAGGGGAAAGAAAATGAAGACAGAACAGACGCTGCTTTCTAGAAATAAGGCTGTAGCTGGAGGGGGAAATGGGGTCGAGAGAGATTTCCTTACTTGTTAAGATGGGAAAAACAACAGCCCATCTGTGTACTTATTGCTAGAAATAATTTAGTAGAAAGAGAAAAATTGATGTTGCAAGAGAGAGTGAGAAGGAATTTGGTGGAGTAGATAGAAGGCTAGAACCTACTGCTCAAGGAGAGGGTTTGGGCTTGGTGAAGGAGAGTCTGTCTACATGACAGAATATTGACCAGGCAGGGAGGTATGCTCTTGTAGTTTTCATACTTTGTAATAAAAGAAACATCAATTTTAAAAATTCAACAACAAACAGAACATGAAAATTGTCTACTAAAAACCTTAAAACATTACAGACAAAACTGAAGTCCCCTTTGGTGATATTGTGGGATTTTATTTATTTTGATTTCTGAGAACTATTCCATTGTATGGATATACCACAGGTTGTTTATCCATTCACATGCTGAGGGAAATTTATTTTGTTTTCCACATTGGCTATGACAAACACAACTGCTGTAAACATTTGTGTACACATTTTTGTATGGATGTAAGTTTTTCTTTTGTCTAAAGTAAATAGTTAATGTACTACTACTGGGTGACTGTATGTTTACCCTTATAAGAAATTGTCAAACTTTCTCCAAAGTGACCATACAATCCATTTTGTATTTCCGCCAGCAATGTATGCATGAGAGACCAGTTGATCCTCATCCTTTCCCCTGCTGGTATTGTCAGTATTTTTAGTTTAGCTGCTCTAACGTGTGAGTCGTGGTATCTCCACATAGCTTTAATTTGCATGTCCCTAATGACTAATGCTGCTGAACATCTTTTCATGTGCTCATTTGCCATCTGTGTATCTTTGGCAAAGTGTCTATACCATTCTTTTCTCCACTTTTTAATTGGATTCTTTGTTTTCTTACTGTTGAGTTTAGAACCACCTTTATATATTCTAGGTACAACTTTTTAGATCAAATACGTAATTTGCAAATGTTTTCTCCCAGTCTATATCTGGTCTTTTCATCCTCTTTAACAATATCTTTTGCAGAATAAAATATTTTGATGAAATCCAATTGATGTTATCTTTCTTTTATGGATAGTGCTTTAGGTCTTCTAAGGAATATTTGCCTAACCCTAGTAATGAAGATTTTTTATTCCAAAAGTTTTAGACTTTTACATTTTATATTTAGGCATATTGGCAATTCTAAGTTAATTTTTCACAATATGTGAGGTTTAGATTGAGGAGTTTTCTGACTGAGGATATCCAAAAAAATACCATTTGTTGAAAAGTCTATCTTTCCTCCATTGAATTGCTTTCGGGACTTTGTAAAAAAATCACTTGGCTGGCTGGGCATGGTGGCTCACACCTGTAATCCTAGCACTTTCGGAGGCCAAGGCAGGCAGATCACCTGAGGTCAGGAGTTCGAGACCAGCCTGGGCAACATGGTGAAACCCCATCTCTACTAAAATAGAAAAAATTAGCCAGGCGTGGTGGTGCACACCTGTAGTCCCAGCTACTCGGGAGGCTGAGGCAGAAGAATTGCCTGAACTTGGAAGAGGGAGGTTGCAGTGAGCCAAGATCATGCCACTGCACTCCAGCCTGGGCAACAGAGTGAGACTCTGTCTAAAAAAAACAAAAATAACCACTTGACCATTTTATGTCTATTTATATTTGGACTTTCAATTCTGTTCCGTTAATCTACCTGTCTATTCCTTTCCCAATACCACAGTCTTGATTACTACAGCTATATGTCAAATCTTAAAATCAGGTAGTATGATTTCTCCAACTTTATTCTTCTTTTTTCAAAATTATTTTGGCTATTCTTGTTTTTTTTTTGTTTTTTTTTTCTATATGAATTCTAGTGTCAGCTCATTTGTGTCTACAAAATGTCCCCCCTTGGATTTTGAAAGGAATTGCAGTAAATCTGTCAATGAATTTGGGTAGAATCTACTTCTTCACTATGTTAAGTCTTCCAATCTATGAACATGGTATATCTCTCTATTTATATAGTCAAGTTTGGTGTCTTGATCTATATGAGCTAAAAAGTATTTTCATTACAGGGTGTTGGTTTAGTGATTCTCAATAAGCAATTTTATTGTCTTTATAAGGTCCTAAATTAAACAACCCCTACAAGTATTCTTATATATATAGCTACCAAGATTTGATGCACCCACCCTATTATTTGGGTGCTGAGAGTGGGTTGAAGTATTAACAGATAAACAGCCCCTTACCCCTACCTTTTCCTTTTTAAGAAACTCATGAGGCATCATTCTGCTCAAGCAAGCCACTCGCTTTCTGTGAGGCCTCCAATTTTCCACTGATCTTCCTGGCCCTGATGGTTCTTTTTTCTCCTCCCCTCTGCCTCTGTCCTAGGGCTATTTGCCAAGATTCCTAGCTCAAATCGCCTCCCTTCTCACTTCTTTAGAGACTTCATCTCCCAGCTCACAAGACTCATTCTCCTGGGCTGATGCTGGGGGTCCTCCCTCCACGCCCCCTTAAGCATTCCAAGAATGTCCATGCTTCTGATTATGAAAGCTGGACTCCCTGAACTCTCTTGGCTCTCACCACTTCCATCTACCATCCATCTATCCAGAGGTGTGCTGGCAAATGTTTAACAATCACTTCTCCAAATATAGATGAATAAAGCAAACCCTAATTTCTAGTGTTTGCTGATTTCTCTAGTGTAAATTCTCCCTCAATTGCCAATTGCAAACTACCAGCATGCTCTCACTGAAAGTGAGTTGGGCAGAGATGAGCAAATCAGTTCCAAAACCCAGAACAAGTCACTGCCAGCATACTACTGCATCCATCCATCACAAAACCTGAGTGAGCACAGATTGCATTTTGGGCTTAATTCTCATGTGCACAATAATAATATTCTTGCTAATGGGAGTCACATTGATTTCACTCATGCTGATGATGAAAGGATTTGAGGGGTAACCAAGTTCTGGGGGCAGCAAAAACCTGGAAATGATGCTGCTGACTCGTGGAAAATGGTGCAGCATCCGTGGGTTCAATCCATTGAAAAGCAGAGTCCTGACTTCTTTGGTCGTATCTGTCTTCAGTTACGTCGGAAGTGATGGGAGTGAGTAGACAAGGCACCATGGATAGTTGCAGTCCTTATGAACAGAGTAACCCAGTGCGTCTCATCTGCATGACTACATCAGATTATCAGAAAATCTGCCCAGCACGATTTCCAAGGCAGCACTGGATTCTCGTCACACTGTAGGGTATTATTTAAGGTCACAGACTCTGGGGGCCAGAATACCTTGGTTTGAATCTGGCTTCCACTGCTGGTTGTATGACCTTGGATAGATCACCTAACTTCTCTGAACCTCAGTGCAGTGGGCAGAATTCTAAAGATGCTTCCCCAAGATTCCTGTCTCTGCTTTTTCAGTCAAATACTAATAATAGGTAATACTGTGAGGGGATTTTGTAAGTACAATAAAGTCCAAGTTAATTGACCACAAAATAAGGAGAATAGATGAGTGGGCCTGACCCAGTCAGGTGAGCCCTTTAAAAGCAAGTCATTGGCCAGGTGTGGTGGCTTACACCTGAAATCCCAACTCTTTGGGAGGCTGAGGCGGGAAAATCACTTGAATCTAGGAACTTAAGACCAGCTAGGGCAACATGGTGAGACCTTACCTACAGAAAAAAATTAAAAATTTAGCCAGACATGGTGGTCCATGCCTGTAGTCCGAGCTACTCAGAGAGGTTGCAGTGAGCTGTGATCATACCATTGCACTCCAGTATGGGTGACAGAATGAGACCTTGTCTCAAAAAAAAAAAAAAAAAATGCAGAGCGTTTTCTCTGGCTGAAAGCAGAAGAGGAAGTCAGAGACTCAAAGCAGGAAAGGGTTCTGTGGTCCGGTGTCAGGATTTCAGGAGGTCTTTAAGCACTAAGAGCAACCCCCAGCTAACAGCCAGCAGTAAAACAGAGACCTCAGAGTTACAGCCAGAAGGAACCAGATTCCACCAACAACCCTGATGAGTTTGCAAGTCAGTTTTCCCCTAAAGCCTCCAGACGTGAACACAACCCCTTTGACATCTTGATTTTAGTTGGTGCAACCCTGAGCAGAGAACCCAGTGGAGTCTGCCCAGACTTCTGATCCACAGAACTGTGAACTCATAGATGTGGCTTGTTTTAAAGTCACTCCGTTTGCAGGAATTTGTTACACAGCATTAGAGAACTGACACATTCAGCCAATTTACAAAAGGGAGATAAGAGTTTCATACTCATAGGGTTATATGAGAATTAAAAATTAATATCCACAAAAGTCTAGGATGATAATAAGAACAATCTCTAAGTAATGGCTATTTTTCATATGTGCCATGGAGCTGGTAAAATCCAAATACATGTGGTGGATGATTTGAAAGTTTTCCACCAATACAGTATTTGAGTCACAGGCCGCAGTCAAAAGTCTAGAATTTTAAATAAATGAATCATACACTAAATATGCATCATCTTTTGAAACTCAGTGCCTATGAGTAAATCTCGATGATCATAACACATTACTCAACAAAGCAGACCATAATAAAGAAGATATCAGAACACACGGAGCAGAAGACAGTAAGTTTGGAACTCAACCATTCAACAAATCTTTAATGAATATACACCAGATGCCAAGGTCCAACTCAGGTCCTGGGGCACAGCAAGAAGAAGACACAAAAGATCCCTGTCCTCATAAAGCCTACGTTCTAGGAGGGTGAGACAGAAAATAAGTACACGAGAAAAGTACAAGCTAGTGACACGAACAGTGTAAAAAATTAGCATAGGGTAGGAGGGAAGTACTTGAGATGGGCAGGTCATCTAGGAAGGTCACTCTGGAGAGGTGCCATTTAAGCTGAGATCTGAATGATATCCAGGAGCCAGCCAGCAGCATTCCAGGACAAGAGTGCAGCCGTTGCCAAGATCCCAAGACAAAAAGGAACAGGAAAGAGTCCCCAGGATGGCTGCTGCTTACTAAGCAACAGCAAGAGAAGACAGGATGGGGCTGGAGAAGGTGGCAAGGAAGCAGCTTGAATTTTGTGCCAGGTGTGATGAGGAGACACTGGAGGCTTTTAAACAGGAGAGTGACATGATCTGACTTGAATTTTCTGAGGACAACTTTTTCTCTTTCTTTTTCTTTCTTTCTTTTTTTTTTTTTTTGACAGTGTCTCGCTCTGTTGCAGGCTGGAGTTCTGTGGCATGATCGTGGCTCACTGCAGCCCCAACCTCCTGGGCTCAAGTGATCCTCACACCTCAGCCTCCCAAGTAGCTGGGACCTACAGACACACACCACCACGCCTGGCTCATTTTTGTAGTTTTTATAGAGACATGGTTTCACTGTGTTGCCCAGTCTGGTCTTGAACTGGGCTCAAGCAATCCAGCTGCCTCAGGCTCCCAAAGTGCTGGAATTACAGGTGTGTGCCACCCTGCCCAGCCTCTGAGGATAACTCTTACTGTTAAGTGTGGAGCCCTTGTGTAGGACCAGGTGGAAACAAGTGGGTCCCATTGGGGTCTGATGAGTATAGCAGAGACAGAAAGACGAAGACCTGTTTGAGTAATGTTTTGGAGATAGAGTTGTTAGATGGATTGGGTTTGAGGGCAGTGATGGAGAGAGATAAATCAAGCATAACCCTTCAATTTTTGGTTTGAGTAACTGAGGAGTGCCACTTACAGAGATGGATGGTGTGAAATCCCAGATTTGGTTTTGGCCATCTTAATTTGAACGTGCCTATCAGATATCCATGCAGAGATGTTGAGTAGGCTTAGAATTCTTGGGAAAAGTCAATATTAGAGGCAGATTCTAGAGTTAATGTCCTACAGATGGAATTAAAGACCTGCCCTGGATGAGAGAGAGAGAGAGCATGTGGAGAGAGATGAGAAGCGAACCCAGCACCCTCAGCCAGTGAGGTTGGAAGAAAACCAAGAAAATCACTGCTCAGAAGCCAAGGAGTGAGGGTTTCAAGAAGGCGCGAGAGGTCCACCTGCCAGCACTGCTGAGAGGTCAAGTCAGACAGGAGCAGAGTAGGATGCACTGGCCTCGCACGCACTGGCCTGGCATGGGAGGCCATGGTGACCAGGGAGATGGCCCTGGCAGCCTCCGTGAGCGAGGCACAGGAACTTGGCTGCAGGGAATGGGTGCAGCACCCACAGACAATGCTGTCAAAAAGGGAAGCAGGAAAATGGGATCTGGAGCATCCTTTGAGGCCCCACCAAGTACAGTGATGGCAATTGAATGATAGAGGCCTGGGCTCCACCAGCCAGCTTCTGAGTACTTCAGTTATCCTACAAACGGAGAAGGCAGGACAGCATGGAATAAGGTGGGTGCTGCTAAAGAGTGCATGGTCCCTGAGTGTGCAATGACATCATTCAGTCCAGGCAAACACATTTTTCTTGACATCAACTATCTCTAGTTTGGTGAAGACAGACTACGTATTTGAAATACTAGCAAGAAAACCATAAAGTAAAACTATTATTAAGAGCCAAGGCACTTTAAATTCTTCAGTTTTGGCTAACAGGAAGAACTTATAAGTGGTTTCTTTTTGTTGTAAGCAAAGGTGGATGATAGCCTTCATTATTTGCTTGATTTGATGTAACTGGGAAGTTTCTTAGGCTTGATAACTGGCAAAACAAAATCCTTGACACCTAAATAACCCTGTGGTCTAACGCTTACTGCCAAGAGATCAGATGGAGCCTGATCTGATATACCATCTTGCTTCTTAGCTGAGTGATTCTTTAATAGCTTCTTAATTTTCACTTAATTATTCCATGCCCCTAATGACTCCCTCAAAAACACTGCAAGGGCACATACACCCTAAGCAATCTGAGTTTGCCCTCTGAAGAGTTTGTAATTAAAAACTTTATCTGTATTGAAAAAAAATCAGCACACTTCCTGACCACTACTCCTGAGTTGTTGAATTTAATCAGACATGGACTTGATAGAGTGCAGTCATCTATAGTGGCTATTAATGGGAACCAGTGAGTCAAATCTCATGTCTAGCAGGGGCCAGCCTGACTGAGGGCCTGAGAGGAGGTTCTCAGTCCAGCACTGGGCCCAAAACAGTCCCTCCCACCCCAGGCATCACCCTCTCTTCACAGCCTGTCATCATCACAGTGTCTGCCTATTCTTCCTGCCTCTGACCTGCACACTCCGCTCCCTTCTGTGAACTGCTTCTTTCACTTTTGTGATGACACAAAGTCACAGATCTGATCAGGCCACTCCAGCTTTCACATCTGCACAGCTTCTCTGTGCCCTTGTGAGGCTTCTAGATTTGTCCCTGAGTCAAACAGACCCAGAGTGGAAAGTAGCTCCCAACCCAGTGGCCTTGGGAAAGAACCCGTCCTGAGCCTTTGTTTCCTCATTTGTAAACTGAGAATAGCCCTGGTCATAAGAGAGTCCTTGTGCCCCCATTGTGGTGAGGATGAAGTGAGATGATGCAGATGGTGAGGTTCCCAGAGGGCCAGGCCCTTAGCACCCAGCAAATGGCAATGGCAGCTCTTTGTAGTGGATATGCTATTATTCTGTCTAACAAACTGCACCCTTTCCTGGGGGACCCACTCCTTCCCTTCATGTGGTCCTGTAGTTCTGTCATCTTACTCTGCTTCCCACCCTAAATCTCCTGTCATTAGGTCGGGCTGCACATTTCTGGAAAAAAACAGCAATGCATTAAGTCAGGGCTTTTTTCTCTCTCTCTCTCTCATGTAAAAGTAGCCTGGCATAAGAAGCACAAGCCGAGGGTGCAGCCCCAAAGCATTACCAGGAAATTGGGCCCCTGTCTTCCTGATCCACCATCCCGGAGCCTGGCTTTCATCTTCAAAGTGACTTCACAGCCCAGGATGGCTGCTGGCACTCCAACCAGCAAGTCCATGTCCCCCATATTGACAGTAGGAGGAAGTGAGGGAGGACAGAAAAATGTGTAACGCCATCCCTTCCCACCATGATGGAGCCTACTGAAAATTCCACATAATGGTTCCACATATGGAACTAGATCACCTGGGCTCTCCTAGTTGCAGACTAGTCCAGAAAATGTGGTCTTTTCACTGACACAATGCCATCTGAAATAGAATTGTTTTTAAATTAAGCAAGAAGGGGAAAAGGGTATCTGTTGTCAACTAGTAGTGTCTGCCAAGTCAGGGGGCCCCAGGCTGGACATGAGTGCCCTTCCATGGGATCTGGTCTCCAACACTGGCAGAGAGATGGTCTGCATTCTCCATGGGTCATGGGCTGGAGGGACACAGTCATCCACAGAGGAACATGAGCCAGGGGAGGGAGAGAGGAGCGAGACTGCCCTTGGGCTTTGGCCAGGGAAAAACTGATCACCTCTAGACCCAAGTGAGTTGGAGTAGAGTCTCCAATGCTGTCATGTTGATGAGAGCACCACAGTTATGACTGTTTATTGTAGTGAGCAGGTCATTCTATATAAGCTTATGATTGACATTAATAATACCCAAGTGACATCAGGGACTCCTCCAGCTGCATCCTCTCTCCAACCCCAAAGCTCCCTGCTGCCCCTTCCTCCATGCTGCCTCCTTGCAGGGTCTCAAACCAAAAGCTCCTTTTCTTCTCTCCCTGCCTATACCTGTGCTCCTGCCACCCCCAGCCTGGTCATTTCTCCTCCAGCCCCCTTCTCCAAGCGAATTCCTGCTTGGTCTTGAAAACCTGATTCAAATATCACCTCCTAAGCGGAACTTTCCCCAACTCCTTTGCATTCACTTGAGTCCCTAAATGTTTAAATGATCTCTTTCATATTTTGCTGCACATCTTTACTCCTCCACTAAATTGAAAACACCAAGAGGGAAATTTTCCACCCTTGCCACACACACACTCCCACAGGCGACCATAAACACTTGTCGCTGAACGACCGAATGAATGGTAAGTGGATGAGGTTTGGCCAATGCAAGCTCCACCCAGGCAGAAGCCTTCTGAGTGAGGGGTGCTGGGTGTGAACCTTACTCTGCCTCCACTGCCTCCTCTGTAAAAGAAAGCTAACAATACTGACATCTCTCTCAAAGGATTCACAATGCATAGGACCTCAACTAATGTCAGCCGTTCATATCAGTAGTTTTACTGCACGTCATCAACTCTGCGGTGCATATTTCTTTTTCACATTGTAATGGCACTTGCAGTATATGGCATGACATGGTTTAACTGGCAGAGGTTTGAGGTCCCCCCCGCCCCCCCTTGGTGATGCAACCAATGCTATTTAGAAGTCAATGCAGTTGTTATTCTTAGGAAAGGAATAGAGTTCCGAAATTCAGGGCTTTGCAAAGTCAGAAAAGTCAACTGCTTATAAATCCCAAATAGTAAGAGATGAGACTGTGCTGGCCTTTGAGTGGTCAAGGGTCTGAAGCGGCTCAGAACGAGATGAAGGGAAAGGACTGGCCTTTGCCATATGGTGTTCCAGGAAGAGTCAAGGTAGTCGCCATTCCATCAAATGAGAGTGAGTGAAGGGGCACAAAAGAAAAGCAATAAAGCAGGTCTGAGGCGTAGGTCTTGGCAAGAATTCAGTGTGACTGCAGCCAGGGAGCTGATGAGAGGCAAGCAGGTCAGAAGCTGAATGTGTTTTTGTGGATCCCGATTTGTCAAAGAAACCATGAGTTAAAAATATATTTTATGAATAAATTGGAATATTATTCAGCCATAAAAGAATAAAAAGAATGAAATATTAACTCATGCTTCAACATGGATGAGCCTTGAAAACATTATGCAAAGTGGACACACACTACATGATTCCATCTATATGAAATATTCAGAATAGGCAAGTCCATTCAGATAGAAAGTAGTTTAGTGATTGTCAGGGCTGGCAGGTAGGAATAAGAATAATTGCTTAATGAGTACAAGGTTTCCTTTTGGGGTGAGGAAAATGTTCTGGAACCAGATAGAAGTGGTGGTTGTCCAATGTTGTGGTTGTCCTAAATGCTACTGAATTTGTTCATTTTTAAATGGTAATTTTATGCTACCTGAATTTCACTGCCCTCCCTTTTTTTTTTTTCTTTTTTTTCTTTCGGAGACAGTGTTTGGTTCTGTTACCCAGGCTGGAGTGCAGTGGTGAGTTCACGACTCACTGCAGTCTCGACCTCCTGGGCTAAAGCAATCCTCCCACCTCAGCCTCCTGAGTAGCTGGGACTACAGGCACGTACCACCATGTCCAGCTAATTGTTTTATTTTTTTGTAGAGCTGAGGTCTCACTGTATGGTTCAGGCTGGTCTCAAACTCCTTGGCTCAAGGGATCCTCTGGCCTCAGCCTCCCAAAGTGCTAGGATTACAGGCATGAGCCACTGTGCCCCACCACATCTCAATTTTTTTAAAAAGGCATTTGACTATTCAACTGTGGAATCTCCAATCTTCAGCAGCAGCAAGTGAGCAGGAGGAGCTGTGCAGACCCCACTAAGGGCATGTCCCTAATCCCATATCATACACAGCTATTCAGTGTGAGAGGCCAGAGGGTCTCTCTGAGCACAGGTTAGGGGCCCCAGAGGACAGTGAGTAGAGAGGCTCCCCAGGCATAAACCAGAAAATCTGGGGGAAAGGCCTGCTGCTGCATGCTCAGAAGGTTTGTAGCTGGGCGGGGGCCCCTGTGTGCCTCCCGTCTGCTCCTCTTGGAATGGTGATGCTGTTGCTATTATCCTGCCCCTGTTCTCCTGCAGGGTACCGAGCTATGTGGGGCAGCTAATTTATTGCTTTATTATCTGTTTATAGGCTTCTGGGTCCAGAAAGGCCACATTGCACACTACTGAGAGACTGCCATGCACCCCCTGGAGACCTCAGAACATTCAATATGCTCCAGTTATGACCACAGCAGTGATTGCTGGTTGCCTCACCCCACATGTGTTCTCCCCTCTTCCCTGAAAATCAAGACCCTGATTTTCAGCTGGGCACAAAATAATTCTTTCTAGAACAACTCCACGTGTGTTATCACCCTTGCAGGTGGGGGTGGCCACCACCGGGGGGAGGCAGGGTGAAGAGGTGGAAGGAGCCTGAGTTAACAGGGATGAGCGGTGGCCGGGTAACCCCAGACTCACTATCCTCTGGATTTCTTTTATGTGAAAGAATAAAATGTCTTGTATTTGAGCCTTTTTTATTGTAGTTTTCTGCTACATACAACCAACCCTAAGTGTAATTGATACAGTGGGCCCCATCCTTATCAGCTCTGGGTACCACATTGTAAAAATCTGTAGTATGGATCCCCAGCATAATTTGCAATTTGGTGAACCTCCTTATTCTCTTAGATCTTTCAAAAATTGACTAGGGAACTAGCAGCTTCCCACAAAACTACCCCACATTTTCATAGTAGGAAACTGCAACAGGGAACTTGTTAAGTTCCTTGTTAGCAAGACAGTTATCCCTGAGCCCGCAGGCCGCCTCTCTGGCCACTAAAGTTTCTAGATAGATCTGCAAAGCAGTAAAGGAAAGCAGCATTGATCACTGCATCCTTCTGTACAATCTTTACTTGGAAAATTATTGCAAAATACCTTGATTTTACCCAGGATGTTTTTCAGCATGTCCCAAAGAGGAAATTCATTTCTGATGTAGTTTGTGGATTTTTTGTTTTTATTTTCATATTGTTTTTGTTTTGCTTTCATTTCCTGGGCAATGTCGCCCACTGATTACCCAATGGACAATTGCTTCTATCAGTTTCTGTTTAAAGTTTATATTATTAATTGTGAAAAAATACGAATTAAGCAAGATAGCAGCTGCTCATTAGAGTAACATAAATTTCTTTTATCACATATTCTTAAAGTTGGGGAAAAGTGTTAAAATATGCAAAATATGTATATTATAATATAAAGTTTATTTTTGTATGATTATAAAAGTTATAAATGCTGCCTGGAGATAACCTAGAAAATGTAGAAGAGTAAAGCATATTTTTTTTTTCTTTTGAGACGGAGTCTCACTCTGTCACCCAGGCTGGAGTGCAATGGCATGATCTCGGCTCACTGCAATCTCCGCCTCCCAGGTTCAAGTGATTCTTCTGCCTCAGCCTCTCCAGTAGCTGGGACTACAGGTGCATACCACCATGCCCAGCTAATTTTTGTATTTTTAGTAGAGACAGGGTTTCACCATATTGGCCAGGCTGGTCTCGAACTCCTGACCTCTTGATCCGCCCACCTCGGCCTCCCAAAGTGACGGGATTACAGGCATGAGCCACTGAACCCAGCCAAGTAGAGTGTATTAATCCCACTTTCCAAAGCCACACACTATTAATATTTTCCTGTATTTCCTTCTGCTCTCTCTCTGTTTACATAGTTGTAGTTAACACTGTATACATTACTTAGGACTCTATTTCACTTAACATGACAACGTAAGCATTTTCCCACATTATTAAAACTCCCTGGTACCCAGAGCTGAGGTCTATTTTTATGGCGAAGCTTAGATGGTTCTCAGTGGACTCTGCTACCCAGCCTTAATCACACAAAGACAAGTTATCAGGTTCCCTCCGAAGTCCTGGTCTGCCGCTCGCCTACTGAAAAGGAACCAGAACTAAGGCTGGCGTGGAGTTGGGAAGGACAGGCCAAATATTGTTTGGCTGCCTGCTCCCTCTCGGGAGCCAGCTTGCAACCTGTTAAGGGGTCCCGCTGATCCAGAAGTTCTTTCTTGCAGAAACACACCCTTTGAATCAAGGAAGCAGGCTTACTTCTGCAGCCCCAGGGGAAAAATCCAGACACAGAATAAAAAAGTAAACTACCCCAGTGATTGTATGGTGAGATAGCGGGACTGCTCCTTTTAATTTCCAGAAAAGAGTCGTCCTTATTCACAGACATGACAAAGGCTGCCCGGGAGACTTCACCTCTGCTTTCTACATAGTGAGTGCACTGGAGGTTTCAAAAAGCCTGTGGACTAGGACCAGGGGAACAGCAGACACAGCCCACTGGGCAGCCCTGGGTGTTGACCCCCAGAGTGGACTCGGGGCCAGACTCCTGGTGAGTGACTTGGCTTCCCTGAAGCAAAACATCTTTTCTGCAGAAATGCAGTGACAGGGCACGGGCTTTGCTTATTTGTTCACTCCTGTTTCTCCAGCATCTACAGCATGCCAGGCACATATTATAGTTATTTGGTATAGTTTATTGAATAATGACTCTTTTTGCAAGCCCCCTTGATTGTTGACAATTAGAACCCAGTTTGAGTTCACAAGCATTTCTTTGTGAAGGAGCAAATGCCTCCAGGGACACACACATGTTAGCAGTCACTCTTCCCAGGTATGGCTCAGCCTTCACAGCTTGCTGCTTCTTCACTGCCCTGCACCCTGTGGTAAGGTGGGCATGGCTTCAGCAAAAGAATGGCAGAGTGACATGGGAAGTAGACACTACCCACAGGGGCAGATGTGCAAGTGATCACAGATAGACTTCTCAATTTCAAAATGTGACTCAGCATATCCATCTTTTTCCAATCATTTCTCCTTCCCTCTTTCTTTCTTTCTTTTTTTTTTTTTTTTTTTTTTTTTTTT
>NC_045448.1:93954109-94025259 GCF_002776525.5 Piliocolobus tephrosceles | reverse complement strand
TCTCAGCCCACTGCAACCTCTGCCTCCTGGGTTCAAGCAATTCTCCTGTCTCAGCTTCCCAAGTAGCTGGGATTATGGGTACATGCCACCACACCCAGCTAATTTTTGTATTTTTAGTAGAGACGGGGTTTCACCATGTTGGCCAGGCTAGTCTCGAACTCCTGACCTCAGATGATCCACCACCTCGGCCTCCCAAAGTGCTGGGATTATAGGCGTGAGCCACCGCACCCGGCCTCTCCTTCCCCGTTTCTTCATCTTTTATCTCCTCCTGGTTCCCAGGACCCAGAACTCAGGTTGGTACTGTTAATACGGTTTAAATCTCAGCTGTGTTAAGAGTTAAGTAAGGTAAGCAGTCCTGTGCACAATTTATATCATTTTATTTGTGGAAAACTGCAATGACAGCTTTGACTTTAAAAGGATATTTTGGACCACATGTATGCTCATAAGTTTGGTGCTGCTTGTCTGTAGAATTTTCTGGGCATCTGGACCAGTCGAGAGGAATTCCAGAGTCTCCTCTACCCTGAGAGATAAGGAGGCCAAGCAGTGCATCTATAATGTGAAGGTGTTTTCTCTACAATAAGAGAAAGAGACTATGCCATGATATATACAGATAGGCATATCTCCCAAAGTTAGGAAACTGTAACCAAACCTTAGAATAGGAACAGAATCATCATCATCACCACTGTCATCATTACCATCATCTCCATAGCTATCATCTATGTGGTTAATAAGTGTTGGGCTATTACTGTGCCCTTGGCACTATGCTAAGCAATATGTATCTTCTCATGCAATCCTCCAACAGGCAGCCACATTATAAATTAGGAAACTGAGGCCCAGAGATGTCCAGCAGCTCACACAAGGGGACACAGAAGTGACAAGGTGGGGACCCACACCCAGACAGTCTTTCTCTGGGACGTGGACTCCTAACCACTCATCATTGTAGGGAATGCAGAAGCGAAGCCGATGGGACTCCAGGACTCTGACTTTAATGGAAAGTGACTGCGTCCTAAGCCCCTGCCAGCAAAGCAGATGGGACTGGGTCTCTCGGAGTTGCCTGGATTCTCATCTCTCTTATTCACTGCAGTGGCCCCAGGCAGTGCCATGCACACTCCAAATATGCAGAAGGTAGATGTTGGACATATGAATGACCCAGTTCTCAAGTTCATTTCCCACTGGGAACTTCATAACATTGCCTTCAAATATTTAAACCAGGCTTCCTGACCTGTACTTGGGAGGCTGCACTGTGATTTCTGTGCTCCCTTTCATAGCCCTGAGACTCTAATGTTGGCTTACTTCTTTATTTGAGAGTGAGCAGCGTGAGGGTGGGTGTTCAATCTCCCCCACCCAGTCACATCAACTCATAAAAGACAAGGACAACCATTAATAGAGGCATCACTGGCTTGCAGGGTACAAAATCAGCTTGAGGAGCAGTCTTGGTGGTATAAAAGAAGGGTACTCAAGCATTCTAATCAGGAGCCAATATTTCAATGAGGAGGATGCAAAGACATACGATGGAAAACTTGAGAATAGACACTAAGCTGAATATTAACCACCAGTGAAATGTTAAGTAGAGGATATGTTAGTGATCTAAGATAGACTTAAAACAATAAATATTTACTGTCACAGTTTCTGTAGGTCAAGAATCTGGACATGGATTAGCTGAACGTTTATGGTTAACTGGATGTTTATGGCTATAACTGAAAGGTGGAAAGGGGATGGAGCCAGTGGTGCACTTGGGGATAATGGTGCATGTGATTACATTGCCCAGACTCCTGAGCAGCTGGAGATGGCTATGGAAATGAGAGTTGAGCTTGTTGAGTGGTACTTCCTGGGATGAACAGGATAGTCAATGGGCTGGTGCCCTCTTTCTCTTCTCCCCCTGTTCTTTTCTTGTTGTTCTGCTGCTTGGAATGCAGACATGATGGCAAGAGTTCCAGCAGCTTAGGGCCATAAGTGAAAGGCTACAAGAACCACAGTGCCCTCAGCCTTTGAGCCAAGGCCAGCAACTATCTGCCTCCAGATTTCTCATTAGAAAAACAAAAAACTCTTCTGTGTTTAAGCCACTTAGGTCAAGCCTGTTAACAGCAACAGCTGAACCCAATTCCTAACTGACAGACCCTCTGTGGTAAGCAGCCTCTCAGATGGCTCCCAATTTCCCTACCTCCTGGTATTCACACTCCTGTGGAATCCTTTCACTTGAATCTGAGCTGGATTTACTGACTTGATTCTAACAAAGAATATGGCAGAAGTGATGGAATATCACTTCCAAAATTAAGTTATAAAAAAGCCATCTGTCTTGAGAGCTCTCACATTCTTTTACATTCTTCACCCTGGGGAAAGCTAGCTTCTGTGTCATGAGAAAACCCTTTGAAGAGTTCCAGTGTAGTGAAGACCAAGGCCTGCCAATAACCACATAGATACAGACACCACCCCCAACCAGCTGAGCCTTCAGATGAGACTGCAGCCCTGACTAACACCTTTATTGAAACCTCAAGAAGTCTTGAACCATAAACATCAAGCTAAGCCATGTTCAGATTCTGGACCCACAGAAATTGTGATAATAAATGTTTATTGTTTTAAGTCTATTTTAGATAACTAATATATCTTCCAACAATTTATTTGGCTTAATATTCAGCTTGGTGTCTATCTCTAAGTCTTTCATTGCATGACTTAGCTTACACTATAGTTATCAATATAGTGGCTCCTGAATAAAATGTTTGGCATAGAGCCTGACACATAGCAGATGCTCAATAGATGAGTGAATAAATGAATGGGTGGATGAGTTAATGTATGACAGAGCCGTTGTCCTACCCAGCTGGTCTTCAGCAACTGTATCCTCAATAAGTGTCAAACAAAGAGCATAGAAAAGATGAAGGAAAAATAATAACTATATGATTAGTTCATCAGTAATTTTACTTGGGTTGGCACTTCTAGACCCAGTTTTATGATTTGTTGAAGGAAAATTTCTCATTGGAGGCCTTACTATTTTAGAAAAGTTTTTAATAGCACTCGACATTTATCTTTGGATGTAAAAGTAAATAAAAGTTCTATTTATTATTGTGCTCAACTAAGCAACACATTAATAGGATGTGTGAAGGCCAGAAACCACTAGTCAGTAAACTACCAATCAAATAAACAGACTGACATTAAAAGAGAAAACTCCCCAAATTCCCTGATAATTTATGGACTAGGACTGACTTCAGAATCAGCAGAAAGGGTGGTGGGAACCCTGACTGCAGCTGTGTGAGAGGCAATGAGGGATCTTTCGTTACTGTCACAAGCAGACAGGACTCTTATTTTAGTCTGTCCAGTTTTTCATTTCATTATTCAAGGCATTTAAATGGTCACCTGAGGCAAACTATAAAACCCATATTGTGCTTTAATTGAAAACAGGTCAATTTAAGAGCTTTATGCCGACATGTGATTGGTTGCCAAATTCTAGTTTTATGTTGGAGGTGATGATTTTGCAAAATAAAGAGAGATAAAAAGTTTGTTGGCTGGAGGGGCTGGCCATGGGGAGCAGAAAAAGCAGGCAAGAAGGAGGGTGCATGGCAGAGCAGGGAGATGGGTGAGAGCTCCGTGCTCCATCCTGATGGGATGGTCTCCCCAGGAGAGCAGGAAGGACACACCAATATGCATGGTCAGGATCTGCCGCATTGCCATACAGTGGGGACATGATTCTCTCCAAAGAGATTCACATGACAAAGACAATCTTTCTTAATCTAGTCTCTAAATCCGGTTTTCAATTCAGAGAAGATATCTGTCTGGCTTTTTATATGATTTGCTTCAATGCATTAAGTAGATGAATGGTTGTGGCCGGGGTCTAGCAGAGAGCTCAGAGGAAATTCTACCCCTCAAGAAGCCCAGGAGCTTCATCTGGTATTTATTCTGGGAGTCGTTTGATTCCCTCCACCCACTCAGTGCATGCCCTCACCTCCTCCAAGCCTGCATCCTCCCAGCTCTCTCAGGACAGGTCCTTGTAGGGCAGTAGAACAGGGTTCCCATTCTAGAAAGCAATGTTGCTTGTATTTCTTAGAAATAATTGTATCCTAAGTAGCAACATCTTGGAAACATAAATGGATTCTACTGCTGGTCAGAAAGGAGAAATGTAGATCACAAAATTACTCAAGGAAGTAGTTAACATTACAAAATAATCTCTTAAATTGTCCTTATTGTGGAAGGCCAAATGATCGGGAAAACCAGGCTCACTCTGGTGAGGCGAGTGCCGACATCAGCCACAGGGGCTACTGAGTTCCAGGCAATGAGCAGAGTCTTCTCGTGGTACATTTTCAACTCTGTTGTTTGGATCTATCAGTGGAGAGGACCCACCAGCCAATAGGACTGTCCCTTTCCTTAGGTCTCTTGGTCCATTTACACAACAACTTCATTCCTGAGCCAACAAAAGGAAAAGTTCCCACACTCCCCACACACGAAGATTCTCTCATTGCAGAAGCCCAATGCCTCCTTCAAAAGACACTAATCAGTTCTCACGGCTCCCCCAAGCCAAGGTGCTGTGCCTGGGAAACGGCCAGTCCCCACAGTCGGAGAGAGGCCATGGAAAACCCGTGTGAGAACCAGCTAGAAAAAAAAGAAAAATGTAGCTAGAAAAAGGAGGGAGAGAAAAATCAGGTCACATCCTCAGTCTTCAAAGAAGAATATTAGACACTGAGCAGGCTCCATGGTTGGCCAAAAATGCAAACTTCATTTCATTTGTCAGAAGTTATGTAGAGTCAGAGAATGAAATCTCGCTCATCCTGGTACCTGATAGGGGAGCATCTTCAGGCTCTAGAAACTTCAGTGTCTGAACATTTTCCAGCCAGATCCGTCCCCAGACCTGGAATACTTGAGATCAAATGTACTCAACAAAGGGGCCTCTAAATGTGACATTTCTGGGTGTATAAGTTGAAATCCAGAGCGATGCCAAAAATACATGAAAATATGTCTCCTCAAAAGTACTTGGAAATGTCGTCGTCACTGACTTAGGACAAAGTTTCAATCCCATGATGGGTTTGAAATCATCAAATCCCAATCCTGTTTGAAAACAAGAGGATAGTGAGGCTGGTCGCTGAAAGGAGCCACAAATTACAGGTAGCCCAGCCCATCACTGGTGTCTGCAGGGAAGCTGCCCTCTAGGCAGGGACTGGATCACTTTCCTCGAAGGGTAAAGGAACTCATTTCCACATACAGGCCCCTTTCTGTCCATCAAGATATCCGTTTATTCTCATTTCTTCCTCCTCACGCTTCTGTGACTTAGCACGTCATGTAGTCCAGAAGCAGAAATCCTTTTGTGAAAACATACCTCCCCCTCCACCAGCAGTTTCTCTAGGGCTAGTTCAGTTTGTGTTCACAGTGTGGGTACGTTGGAAGCGGACTACAAATCCAGAAATCACATGCTGACTACTGTCACTGTCCACAGGCCTGTATCCGCCTCTACTCTGTTTCTGCTGGTTTCCCTGCACTCCTGGAGCCAGGGCTGGCATGGGCTGACCATCTCTGCTTTCCCAGGATTCACATTGCAAGGCTCTCTTTGACTCTATGAGTAACTTCTATATCTTCCCATATAGTCTCTGTCACCCTCGTGCGATCTCAAGTTTTCTGAATTTTCTCTTAACTTGCTACTAAAAATGCCTAACAAATACAACATCTGATGCCATCCCCTTTTTGGAGTCTGAACTATTTAGGTAATTTTTACAACCTCACTGAGCTGCAATGAATGAAGAAGTGAAATTTTTTCCATGATCACTGTTAACCCCAGGAACCGACATTGTGATGACGGTTTAAGAACTCAAAGCCTCTCTCACTCAGTGAATATAAATTAGTGTTCCTATAGCTAAAAAGCACCTTCAGAATATAAGGATAAGAGTTAGCCCATTAATCCTATGTCAACAGCTAAACTAGAAAGAGAAAGTATGTCAAATGTGACACAGCTTATGGTGAGGGCATCGATTCTGTATGGTCCTGAGCTAATCACTCCCCTTTCCTGGCCCTCTCTCACAGGCAAATGTATCCAGCAGGACTTCAGTTAGTTATTACTCACCTAAAACATGTGGGCTACTGTGGGGGCAGGGAGGAGGGGAGGTGGATCGCAGACGGCCTGCTGTAATTTCAAAGGCTTGTGGGATCTCACAGGCAATGCTGCCATGTGCAATAGATCATGGACAGAGGGGCACTGCTTTCTGCCCAGACCTCTGTCCTCGGCAGGACTACGGTGCACAAACCCAGAGGCAGAGTCTGCAGGAGAGGCAGAATTCTGTCCATGACATCTTAACATCTCTCAATATTTGGGTCTTATTTGACCAGAAGAATTTGGGAAGGACACAGAAGTCCTTCCACTAAAATTCTCTGTGATGATAAAAGAGGCCCTAGCCATTTATATGCGGAGGAGAGGTTCTGATGGGAAGCCCATGGAGGGTCATTAAAGCCTAGATGAGAGGGGGTGAAGGGGAGAATCAGAAATGGAAACCCAGGGAGTGCAGATTTGAAGGGACCCAGAGGTGGGTGGCGTGTACCTTTGATCTAAGGACCGTGGTCTGACAGACCAATCACTTGGTAAGTAGGGGCATTCATGTTACAATCAAATAAGCATGGCTGTGCTAACTCAGATCCTGAGCCTTAGCCCCAAATCCCTCTGGTAGGTCCTTGCAATGGGAATCTCAACTTTTTTGCTGTTTAGATGGGCCAGTGTTTCAACACAGGAGGTGAGAATTCATCTGAGAAATGTGGGAGTCTGCCAAACCCATACAGAGCTACATTAACCCTGGTGAGCCATTGGTGTGTACTTCACCTTTAAAAGGTTTGCAATATTTTGCAAATGTTGGCAAGTCTGGTGGATTAGCCTGGTGACTCCAACGTAAAGTGTATAATTGGGTATTCAACTTTAGAATCTGGATATTGGTCAAAAGGTATAAAATGATTTGTGTAAGGTTTTATATAGGTTGAACATGCATTCTATGTTTCATTTATCCGATTTCAAAGAACGTTTTAAGTTCTTGGAGAGGTCTTGTTTGTTACAAGCTTTGGGAGAACTTAAGACTATCAAATACATTAGATGCATACATGCACTTTAAAATATTTATGGGATGTAATTAATAAGTTGTAAAATTAAATTAGTAGGTAGAATAATGAAATTTATAATTTGAACTCTAAAACCTAAAGAAGCTAGGTTTTTGAATGTTTAAGAAATTCTAACGTTTATTTTTCAACCCTAATACATTTGACCTGTTTTCTGTGTATTTACCACTCTCCGGGACTCTACCCCGACTCACACTGACAACACCCAATAGATGAAAGATTTTTGTAAATAAGAGGAGAGAAGAGGCTTAGACAAAATTAAAGAGTAGGGAGTCAACAATGCATTCTAGGCAAGAGTAGTCCAACAGTAAAGTAGATAAGTCCAGAAAGCAGAATGGGAACCGGAGAGCAGGATTCTGCAGTGAATGTGAGTGGCTTCCACTGGCTAATGTTTAGCTCAATTAAACTGAAGCGGAATGATTTCAGCCGGGGAGGAAAGGGAGCTAAAGGAGGAACAATGAGGTGGAATTAGACCGCAAGACCCTGAACAGGGGGCTAGAAATTTATTTCTGACTCATGACATTTAGAGCTAGTGCCCTACAACAAGTGTCTCCCCTGGTGAGAAGCCGGCCATCTCTGCAGGCTGCCAAGGAAAGGAGAGTGGTAAGAAAATGCATCCGGCTTTAATGTGGAAAATGAACTGGCACTATCAAGGATGCAGGAGGCAAGAGTAAGGGGCTGGCAAGGAGCAGAAAAGATGTAATCAGAGGCAGGAAAAGAAACGTAAAGATGACTCTGAGGTTGCCACCCAGGCACCCGAGAAATCAGATGGTTGCAGCAGATACAGGGATGCAGGAGGAGACACCCTGTGGGGAAAAAAAGAGATCAGTGTCTGGCGTGTATACTTTCAGGGCCTACGAGACCCCGGAGGGAAGCTGTCCTATAGGTAAGAGAACACGAAGGAGTGTACAGAGCAGGTAAGCTGGGGTTACAGATCCAGGACTGGGATTTGGAACAGAGAACTGTGTGCAAAGTGCTCAAAGCAGTGAGGAGCAGGCTGGGAAGGAATCTTTCCAAAGGAGGTGAAGAGGGAAGGCATGGACCCCATGAAAATCACCTCCCGCCCACCACTTACTAAACACACAGGAGAGGTCCCCATTCTGTATCTCCAGCCCACAGAGCAACTCTGCAAAGTGGACGATTTTACAGATGAGGCAACTGAGCCCTAAGAAGTTACAATTTTCGCCCAAGTTCAAATGCTATCAGGTGGCAGAGAAGGGTGAAACCCAGGTCTGTGGGACTCTCCACTGGTTCCTCCTTCTAGGGTCCCATGTCTCCAGGCCAAAGGCCAAGTACTTTCCAGTCCTTAAATGTGACATTTGCACTCACAACAAATGAGATTGGAGATGGGTTTTGGTTACTGGATTCCTTTTAGTTTCATAAGAACTTGGTACATCTGTGTTTTAGGAAAAAAAAACAAACTATTTGCAGGTTCCAGTAAAGTTATGAAATCCAGGGAAGTGTAAACAGTGCAAAGCTGGCTTAAGCCCTGGGTCAGTTCTACAAAGGCTTCTCTGGAACCCAGAGATGCCAGAGAAACCAGAACCAGACCCAGCACAATACAGATGATGAGTGCACAGGCTGCAGCCCCACGACAGACATGGCCCCCTGGCCCCACAGCCCCCAGACTTCTCTCTTTTGACAACAGGCCACAAAGCTGCCTCTGTGCAGTTAACTTCTTGCTTACTGGCTTGCTTTTTTAAAAAAAAAAATAAAGTCAATACCACGGTGATTAAAAAAATAAATAAAAGCACTCTTCACAAAGCACGGGGAGTCCCTGAGATCTTTCTTTCTCCTCTCACGTCTGCCAGAATGCAAATAAATTTCCCTAGGGTCTCAAATTCACTCTCCAAAAACTAAAGGTACCACCAGTCACTCAAACTTCCATGTAGGAGTTCAGACTTCTTAGAGGAAATTTGCTTTTTAAACCCGTACATAAGGAAATGACATCTGTCAACAAAAATGTAGTGCTTCCTCTTCATGCTGTGGCGTTGTGGCCAAAAACTGCATGGCCCAGCCCCCCTGCAGCCCGACATGGCCCTAGGTCCAGTTCTCACCAGTGGGAGGAGAGGGGAAGCATTATGGATCTCACTCGGGCCGCTTTCCCTGTCTGCTGGCTGAATGCCAAGGCCTCCGGGACCTCCAAGTTCTCAGGGAATGGTGGAGAGCGTGAGATGGAAGGAACCAGGGTTTCTGAATCACAAGGGAAAGGAGAGAGCCTGCCAACCAGGACTATTCCACGAGCACTAAGGCACTGGTATGCTGGGGTTCATCTGTATAGCTGCTGGCATTACCCTATCTAATGTGTCTGTGTGTACAGAAATGTATTTATTCCTGCATGTGGTGTGTGCATTGTTTTAAGAAACCCTGAGATCCAAATGTGGGCTTTTATTAAGTTAAATACATTTGCAGCACAGGAGGGTTCCTCATTGTACAAACTATTCACTGCAGGATTCCTTTACAAAAATAGCTCCTCATCCCATGCAATAAAAATATTATTCTCCTTACAAAAAGTGGCTTTCCATATAGCTTGAGAACACTGCCCGCATCATAAATGTGGACGTGGATCCACACAGGAGACAGGAAGGCTCTAGCTCACCCTGGAGTCCCGGAAGACCCCTTCCCCTTTCCCGCTGCCTCCAAATGGATGAGGTTGGGACAGATTTCCTCCTCTGATCTGAAACGTCGCTGGGATTTCTGTCAGGCTTTTTCTTAGTGTGCTTTACAGACCCTCATTTCCACAAGCAAAGCCGTAAAAACAGCAAAGCAGGGATGTGACTTGTAACAGGTTCACTTTTTGTTGGTGAACAGTGACGCTGAGGTTTCCAGGTTGAGACTCAGGACCCGGTGAAGAGTGTTTGAGCATAAGCATCTGTCAGGATGGGGCAGGGGTCTGGGATAGAGGCTGTGTGCATAGCTAGAGATGGGGCAGGTTGGGGGGCTTCTGGAGGGGAGAAGGAAGGGAAGAGAAAGGGTCTCAGAGTGACACTTGAGTTGATTTCACACTGAGCCAACAAAAAGCAGATACAAGAAAACACAAGAGAATCAAGCTGGAAATAGGATACATCCAAGAAGGAAAATAGATCCTAAAAACAACCCCGACCTTTCAGTGCATTCGTCATTTATGTAAAAAGTCAAAGTGTCACGACATGATTTTAAATATATTTTATCTAGACTTTTGGAGGGGAACGGTTGTTTGGTCAAACAAAAAGTGGTTGCAAGTGTAGGCAGCCACTGGAATTGAAGGCAGTGTTGTAGCTCAGTCCCAAATCTTCTGTGAAAATGTTCTGTTAGGGCCTGAGCATAGCTGGGCAGGACAGCAGCCTGGGTTTCAGTCCCACATGTAGCCAGATCCTGCCAGCTTCCCATGTTCCTCTAGCTACCAAAATCCAATTTGTCTGTAATTCTCCGTCTCTCCAGAGAAGGTGTTGATAAATGAAGTGGTAAGGAATGCAACTAACCAAGGAAACCCCAACTATAGACATGATGCCAAACAAACATTAGAAATCCAAACAAGTGTTTAAATACTCAGCCCCTTACCATGTTTAATTACAAAATCCGCCAAACAAGGATCTAAAGGACCTTAGATACATACTGTAAAGAGAGTAGAAGAGAGGATCATCCACACTTGTGGGCTAGAGCAGCATTTCTCAGCTTCTCAAACACCTGTGGGCATTCAACTACCCCAGGATGTCAGCACAATGCAGATTCTAATTCAGTAGGTCTGGGGTGGGGCCTAGGATTCTGCATTCCTCACAAGATTCCTGAGGATGACATTGCTGCTGGCTCTTCTAGTTCCAAGATTACATTGCCATGGTTAAATTGCTCCTGTAGCAAGGGTTGAGAGCAATTAAATCTAGGGACTAAAGGAGCTGCACATATTAGAGACACAGCTTCTGATCTGAGGCTTGGGGTATGCAGAAAAATTGTGGCATTAATAGAACTCTGCTCACATCAAGATGTACACATACACACACACACAAATATGTGCGAGCTTACACACATGAAGGTATCTATTTAAAACCCATGCTACAGATTTTTATCCATACCCTACATCACATGGGTAATAGATTCAATCTGGAAGCTTGAACATTCATCCTGGAAGTTTCTTTTTGAGTCTCAGTCACAAGGGTAACTTTTAAAAGCAAATTTCTAAAATACGGTCTGATTACAGGCATTTACGTCTGACTCCTGACTCGTGACTTTTTTTCTTTTCTTTTTTCTTTTTTTTTTTTTTTTTCAGACAAAATCTCACTCCGATCATGGCTTACTGCAACCTCATCCTCCAGGGCTCAGGTGATTCTCTCACCTCAGCCTCCTGGGTAGCTGGGACTACAGGCGCCCACCACAACACCTGGCTAATTTTTTGTATTTTTAGTAGAGACAAGGTTTCATCATGTTGCCCAGGCTGATCTTGAACTCCTAGGCTCAAGAGATCCACCAGCCTCAGCCTCCCAAAGTGCTGGAATTACAGGCGTGAACCACTGTGCCCAGCCACGCCTGACTTTTAATAGTACTGACCTCAGCAGACGGGTGCTGGGGTTTTTAATTGATATTAACATGCTCAGGTGCTCATAGCCTGAGGCCCCAAAATGAATGTGATTATCTCGTTCTTCATAAGCCAGACAGATGTCGACTGCCAAGAACATGAAGTATACCAGGCCTTATGGAGGGGAAGGTGACTTGAGGATACTAGGTCAAGGTCAGCTCCCCAAACACCTTCTCTAATCGCTCAATAGTTAACTGATGTCTTGAATTATCTTGGAACTTAAAGGGAGGCACTATCCTCTTTCTTCTCTAGTCATGTCATGTTTATCTTTAAACTGAACATCTTCCACTGAAAATACGACTTACAAGTAAGGAAAGTTAACAGGCAGTTTCTTTGCATATCAGCTTTATTTGGAATTTGCATTATGTTTTCATTTTTCTATCAAACATTTGACCTAGGCTCTGAATTTTAAAAAGCAGAACATGTGGCCCAACAGGAGCCCTTGCACAGGATCATTAGTCATTTATGTAAATAAATGACTTTCCAGGGAAGGAGCAGATGCAAACTCATGCTGAGCTTGGGGGACGCTGGGCTGTGGCTTAGGGTGCAGCCTCATGACCTGTATCTTGGGGGTATGTAACGGGGTGCCCTTTAGGGCCGACATGGCTAGCCTGTGCCTTACCACTGGACAGCAGCCCAACTTTGGGCATGGCACCGGGTCTCACTCAGCCTCAGTTTCCCTAGCATGATCATATCTACTTCATAGGGTTGTCATCCAAATGGGACAAGATGTTATTAGTAAAGGTCCAGCATGTTGCAATCCCTCCCCATGTGACAGTGAATGGTGGTAAAGCTTCTGCTGCCCAGAAACTTCCTTCCCTCAAAGGGTTTTTGACCTATTTGCAAGTTGACACTCCTCCGACGTCTGTTTTACAAAACGAGGGAAATCTGCTGCCCCTACATATTGTCTAAATTCCTGCTTTCTGATTCTCATAACCTTCTTTTTCACACATGTGGAGGAAATCAGTATCTGTACCCAATATTGTTATTGTTGTTGTTATTATTATTATTATTATTATTGGGACAGAGTCTCCCTGTGTCCCAGACTGGGGTGTAGTGGCCCAGTCTGTCCCAGGCTGCGGTGCAGTGGCCCAATCTCTGCTCACTGCAATCTCCGCCTCCCAGGTTCAAGTGATTCTCCTGCCTTAGCCTCCCAAGTAGCTGGGATTACAGGCACGCACCACCATGCTCAACTAATTTTTGTATTTTTAGTAGAGACAGGGTTTCTCCATGTTGGCCAGACTGGTCTCGAACTCTTGACTTCAGGTGATCCACCTACCTTGACCTCTCAAAGTGCTGGGTTTACAGGCATGAGCCACCACTCCCGGCCCCCAGTATTATTTCAATGGCTTATTTTACACATTTTTTTAATGGTGTTTTTGGTGTCCTAATTAAGAAGTCTTTGCCTTGGCCAAAATCATGAAGTTGCCCTCCTATATTTTCTTCTAAAAATTAAATTGTTTTATCTTTCTCATTTAAGTTTGCTTCGTATCTGGAATTAATTTTTAGCAATGTAATTTTAAGTATTAATTTGCCATTCAAATATAATTTAAATATTAATTTGGTAGTATTTGTCATAATTTTTGTCTCTTTTTGTTTTTAAATAAGAAACCAGGAATTTAGAAAGTGCCAATTTTCTGGGTGGAAAAAATTATATGCACTAAAATTATAATATTGTGCCATATTAGAATAGTCAAAATGTCAGAAAGGAATTTTCCTATTTCTTGAGACTCAATAAAAATCAATTTACCATAAGTATTAATCACATACGTAGAAAGATAATACTTGCATGAGATGAGTGAATCATAGTGACTGCTTAAGACATTGAGGCTGCTTTAAAGGATTTATTCACCCATTCAACAACATTGTATTGTTATTTCTATTATAAATATATATTCACAATAAATATACATTTATTGAAAATACCTATGTCTCATATAAGACAGTCATACTTGTTATATTCATTATATTTATTTGTACATGTTTATATATTCATTAAAATATATTATATTCAAAACAATGATATCGATGTGCCTATGAAGATAAGTAATTTGCTTGGGGGAAACTAGGGAGATCCCAAAAATCACTCAGCATTACACAGTGACATTTGAGGACAAATTTGATGATGCCATTGGTATGCAATGTCAAGCTTTATTCCTTGCCTCTGTGCTTTGTCATTATATCAAAGCACCGTCTTCTAGGTCACAGTGTGACTCCATGTGCACCAGAAAAGACGTCTGGTCTTAGTCTAGTATGAAAGGCGTGGCATATGTGGTGCAGCTGTCACCAGCATCCTGAGTCAGAACCAGAACATCAGAGACTGAGTTAGACACATGCAGCAAAGCACAATTTCTCCCACTGGGAATTGAGTTCAGATACTGGATTTCAGATGACCAAGCTACTAAGCAGGAAAACAGTTTATTTATCCTTCTTTTGAATATGAAAATGAATAAAATCATGAAGTGACATGGGAACCTTAGGTCAAAAGCAATACTATTTGCTGTCCTATTTATAGGGCCGCAGATCACTTTTTATTCCAAGCAATAAATGCTATCATCATCAGTGATCCTGGTATGTTTACAGTGAAGCAAAAATCATGCTGCCTGAAAGAAAGTATTAGGCGGGGGGTAATCAGGCTTTCCATGTTATAAAGAATGGGGCAGGGCTAGGAGGAGAAGGAACCTGAGCACTGTTTCCTGCTAAATGTGAACTCCAGCCTGCAGTTATTGAGACAGATAGAGCCGTCCAGTTATTCTGAAAACTTTTAAAGTCTACCTTTATTATCATCCAAATAAAAGTCTAAATTTCACATCCACGTGGTCTGTGAGCATCTGAGAGAACCCATATTTTCCTCAAACTCACTTTAACCAAAGTTCCTGGGGAAGACTCATGACCCATAATACCGGCCCACACATTGGTCTTGAGCATGGTGATTGGAACTGGAAAACCTTCTTCAAAGCCAGGATTACTAGCCAACTGTATCAAGCGCACAGGAATGTCACCATGGGGCATGCAGACTGTGTCATCCAGGAGAGAATCGTGCCCACGTAGGGGCTACAAGATGCTATTTGGCTCCATTGTTCATGCCAACATTGAAAACACCTATGAAACACCCAGGTTTTGCATAACTGTAATGCATTTTAAGCCTCTCTGCCTGATAATCATTTACCTGTATGGCTTACTTCTTTTAACTCCAAGTTAGGAATCATAAAACTGAGACCTTGGCTCAAGGAAGGAGGCCCACATTCTCGTGCACAGCTATCCTCCACTGACTGCTTCAAATTGCCCATCATATGTTGAAAAAGAAGAGTTTGTTTATGCCCTCTTTTATGTAGTGTTTCAGGTTCTCAGCATCTGAAGTTCATTATTTATTGATTTGTAGCAGGTGTGGTCTAATCCACAGCCAGCTAAGCCAGTAGGGTCAACCCCTAAAAGGACAGAGAAGTTCTGGGAGCAACCTCCCCTTGTTCTTAACTGCTATCTTGATTAAACTAAATAGAAAATGGAATGAAAGCTGTTAAATTCACCTGCTCTTTATGCTCGTGTCAGTGGAAAGACCTCATTCTGCCTTGCAAAACTTTAATATCCTCCAGGACCCTGCTGGCCATCAAAGACAAATATTAGCATCCCTTTCTCTTCTGTGATGGGATCTTTCAAAGCAAAAAAAAAAAAAAAAAGGCCTAATTAAAATTCTAGAAATAATACCACTCAAAAAACTGCATTAGCATTAGTGAATTTCTCAGGCAAGCTCCTTTCTGGCTAGCTTGGCCAAAAAAAAAAAAAAGCTGTTAATTTTCAATGCAATTCCATGAATTGTTCAAAATTGTTCAAAATGTTCCTTGTTCAAAATGTTATAGCAAAGAAAATGGAAACTGCCAAAATGACTTATATTGTGGCCAATACTCTTCCAACTCTGGTAGAAAATCACATTTCATTTCTTTGGCAGGTAAGAAAAGCAGCAATACATCGGAAACGAGAGAATGGAAGAGTCAGATGCCATGTTTCCTTCTAACTAGGATTCCAGTTTTCACCCACATCGCTTCAGTAATGCAAAGTGGCATAAAAGCAGGTCACTGCACAGTGTCTGAGCAGTGAATGCAAATACAGTACTTGGTTCCTGACCACAGCGTGTGAAAGCACATGAAAGAGAGAGGGTCACATTTCATGTTCATTTTGCTTCTCCATGACCAGGCTACATGGAGGCTGAGCAGCCGCTGGCTGCCTTGTTCATCTCTTTGGCCCTTGTCTAAATCACAACCTATTTCAACATGGAAAACAAAAGAAGAAACATCAGCAGACCATTTTCCAAATGTCGATTGTCTGCTTTAATTGTGGTTGTGCTGATTTTATTGCTCTTGGCAAAATCTTGTTCTCCCTGCAGTGCAGCCAAAATACTAGGTTGTACCAATTGCCATTGAAAACACAACCCATTACATGTCAGACAAAGGAAATAAAAATCGCTGACACTGTTTTGCAAGGACAAATTAATTTGCCCCAGAATATGGTATGTTTGCCACCAATCTCATTAAAAGTACTATGAGATTATCAGGAAAAATTAATACAAGCTGTTGGTTATCAGCGACATCATTTCAGCTCACAAAGGCAAGTCCTAGTTGTCAGTTTGCTGCTGGGGGCAAGGACAGGCATTTACAAAGAAAGTCACATTCAATTAGAAACCATAACTGGGGCTGGCATTTGCGGTTCCTCTGCACTGGATCAGCTTGAAGAGCAATCGCACTGCTTCTTTTTGGTTTGAACCTGAAAGCAAGGGCATTTATGGTAGCAAGGGGAATCAAGTCCTTTCTCAAATGTGCTTATGAAAGAAGTCTGCTTGGAAATGTGGAAACTGAGGCTCCATGGCACTGAGCATGCTCAGAAGACACAGGATTGGAGAACTACTGAAAAGTGCCTTGGAAATACTCATCTACAAAACGTGGGGCTGGTTGAACCTGCTGATGACACCTCCCTCCTGTCTGTGTGCTTAGGTCCCTTCAGAACCTCTCCCCAGGTGTCAGTCCCATGATCTCTGCGCGTGGCTCTCAGGCATTGCAGGCTCCTCTTTAATGTCTGGGACACTCATTGACAACGACCACACTGATGGCCTTTGTGTGCCTTCTGAAGCATTCATTTATCAAACCTCTATTGAGCAATAGCTCTGAGCCCAACATCATTAGAGTGTACAGTAATGAGCAAGAACATCAAAGAAGAGAAATTCTGTTCAAAAGCACTTTATTGCTAAACAAATTTCATTTGGTCTCCAACCTTCACAGATTGCTAATCTAGGCTGTGGGTTATTTCTGAGTTATATTCATCTAACAATGTTTAGGAATCATCTGTTTTCCAGTGACTCTGCATAAGCAGCTGTTGTGTGTGCTCCTCTGCTCCTCCTTAGACCAGTACAGACAGTTTGTAAAAGTACAAATTTGGTCCCTGCTATAGGTGCCAGCATGCTAAAGGACCAAGGTTCTTACAGGGTATTTATTGATCAAATTATATATACAATAAATATGTTTGTTTATTATATATAACTTATTATATAATAAATAAAATTATATATAACTAGATTTATTTATTATCTATATAAATAAACATATACATCTCTCTTTTTTTTTTTTTTTTGAGATAGAGTCTCACTCTGTCTCCCAAGCTGCAGTGCAGTGGTATGATATCGGCTCTCTACAACCTCTGCCTCCCGTGTTCAAGCAATTCTCCTGCCTCAGCCTCCCAAGTAGGTGGGACTACAGGCATGCACAACCACACCTGGCTAATTTTTACATTTTTTTAGTAGAGACGCTGTTTCACCATGTTGGTCTCCAACTCCTGACTTCAAGAGATCTGCCCACCTTGGCTTCTCAGAGTGCTGGGATTACAGGCGTGAGCCACCACGCCCAGCCTAAAGGTATATGTTTTTTTAAGGCATATGCAGAAGTCCAGAGCAGTCTGTGTCCCTGCTGTGGTTGAGCCTTGGTTAGCATTGGCTTGCCTCTCCTGCTGGACCTCCAGATCCCGGGCAGGGAGGGTAGGGGAACGTGATTTGTCAGATCATGTCCCCATAGCACTTTGCACACAACTTCACCATGGTAAACATCCAAAAAAAGGAAGTGTTGTTGAAATGAGTTGACTGTGAATTTGCTTCTTCACCCTCTCTGGACTCTGAATCCCAAGATCCATGATCAGGGCTTGGGACTCTCCATCCTGCAGCATTCCCTGCTTTACACTGAGAGGCAATGGGAGGGACTGGGCCTGGGCAGAGAGATCCAGGAGCCAGTCGCCTAACTGGCCTGAGATGTACGTCTGAAAAGACCTTTTGCAGGCAAATGTGGCTCCAGTGTCCTGCTACCTCCAGCCAGTCCTCCCTTCCCAGTCTGGGAGCCTGGCCTGTTCCTGCTGTACCATTTGGTGTCAGCTGTGGCCTCCACCCTGATACAACTTGTGCATCTAAGGAGGCTCAACTGGAGGAATCCAGGACCCTTCCCAGGAAAACATGTTTGTGGGTGGCAGATAGCCAGGCTGACAGAGGTGTTCCCCCTCAGCTGAGGGGGCCTCATGGCCACAGCAGTAATAGGGGGTAGGAAGGGGTTCGTGTCCACTTCCTGAGCTGAGCTGCCTCTGTAGCACCTGTGCCTCCTCTAAGGCAGCATCCTACTTCCAGTTCATTCTTGATCCCACAGAATGCAGGGACAGGGCACTAAGTGTTCAGCTTTGCTGGCCTCAGCCACTGGCTCTGAGCTCCCAGGGGTATGAGTCTATCAGAGACACTGGAACCAAGGGTCCAACATGTGACGCTTCCAAGCAGTCTGTGTGGAAGTTTCTCATGACAGTCCAAGAAGAAGCAAGAACAACTCTCTTGGGCTGGAAAAGGATTGGAGGTGGTCCAGGAGCATGATCTTCAGATCCTGCCTTCAATCTTGGCCTCAGGAGACAGAGCCTCCCATCAAAGGACAGAGCCACCAAAACCAATTCCACTTACACTATTCCAGTAGCTTCTGTGAGCCAGAAATTTCTAGAAGCTCTTGAAGGGCCTTTTGTGGCTGTGCACAGGGCTGAGTTGTCACAGCCTTACTTGCAGAGGTGGTGAACCCTGTGAAGAGCCTCCATCTCAAAGACACACACTTTGGAGAGCAGCAGACCTTGCAGGGGATGGGGGATTCACACGCCCAGGGAACTGGGATGACATAGAATTATGGAAGAGTACCTGTCCCTGAGTGTCCTTGAAAGTCAAGCAATTAAAACAGATGGAATCCCTTTGGATGGAGATGCAACACAGCATCATTGCTGTGGAAGTCCATGGTGCAGGGGTGGCTGGCAGTCACAGCAGACTCTGCAAAATGAGACTCCATCCTTGTTGGCTTCTAAGGGTCAAGGTAGACAATTCTTACAATAATTACATGGAATAAGAGACATAGATACTTCCTCGGTTGAAAAAAACAACACTGGTAGCTAGTACAGTGGAGAACATCTTTTCTTGTTCATCCTAGAGAGAGCATCCCCGGGGTCGGGGGACAAGGCTGGGCTAGAGCTGCTCTCAGTTGAATACAAGTGAGTGGTGGTTGAATTACTGTAAGCTGGAACTCAAAAGCTCTCTGTGATTCATATAGCAGCTCTTTTCATATGGGTTCCAAATTTCCTCTTCTGTTCATTCAACATCCTCTGACAAGCTCTCTGAACTTCTTTCTGGCTTAAAATCTAAGAAAGCCATGATGGCGAATACCCGTGTCATGACTGTTTACCTTCAGTCTTCAAACTCACCCTTCCCTGCTGAGGTGCCGCCCTGTGGAGAGGGATTAACCTTGAATGAGACGGTGGGACAGAGACCGATGCACTGTTGTGGTCACAGTTCCATAGGTGTGCTGTGTTTTTTCTCAGCATACCCATTTTAGGCTCGTGTGGTATCAAACTTTTCTGCCAGTAAGTAGAAAAGGCAATTTTTGTAAAAACTGAGAAACAAGTTGCAGGCGAGAGCAGATATTTCAGAAATGACTCAGAATCATGTTTTGCTAGAAGAATGCTAATGAAATACAGAGCGCGTATTCATGAAACTGATAACACTCCCTCGGAAAGAAAATGACTCTTATTAGACATCTGAACTTGAGCAAAACATTCATGTCGTCAATTATAATATAATGGATGGCTCCTACTCTGGCAGCAAAATTTAGCTTTAATGTAACTACAGAAGCAAAGATTATTCCTCGGGGAATAATGATAGAGTGTATCTTTCTGATCATCTGAAGCAGTTCATTCACCTCTGAAACTGACTGTAAACCTCAGGAAAGAAGCTTCTCAGAAATATGTGACCCACTAAGCTAAGAGCCAACTCCCTAGTGAATCACCTTCCACACCCATGACCTCAAGTCCAGGACCCGTGTAAAGCTACTTTTTACCATGTCTTCTCTGACTGCTGGGGGATGGTATACTATCATCCTAGATCTTATTACCCACAAAAATAATTAAACCAGCTACTACTAAGCTTGAGCATGACTAGCAATGAACTGCCTAATTTCTGACTGTTACAAATTAATCAAGTCACAGCACATTTGCGATTCATATCAGCTACCTAGGGAGTTTCTGTAGACAGCTAACCCATTTGGGAAGCAGTCAGCTAATACTATCTGGATGTCAGATGCATCTCATGTTTTGGCAGCTCTTTATTCTCTTTCAAGGGGATCGTGTTGACAGGCACTTGCCCTTCAACTTGCTCTGTTTGACAGCGGCTCTGTTTTCAGTCTTGCCTTCATTGCACTTGAGGATTTTTCACAGTCATGAATGGGGATGTTCCTGTGTAAGAGGGTCAGACAGGCAAAAATCTGGGAAGAAGGCAGGTGCATTCACAACGCCATGCCTGGAAACTCTAGATCAGAGGGTGGACTCAACTCCTCCGAGAATTCAGAGGCTTGAAGCTGAGGTAGCTTAATCTCAGAGCGTACCTCCAGCTTCTCTAGGAGCAGTTTTTGAAAGGATCAGAGTCAGACTGCAACGCAGGCTTTAAACAACAGGAAAAGTAATTTAAAACCAAGAGTAATGAGAAGAGTGTGAATATTGGGCAGTTTTTTTAACTTCATGAATTGGGTGTGATTTTTATTAAAATCATTTCTTAAAATCATGGTCATTATGATTATGTCTATTAAAAATAACTATTCATATATATTTAGAGATACATGCTAAAATATTTACAGATAAAATGATACAATGTTTAGGATATGCTTTAAAAAAATTAGAATGGGGTGAGGTTGGGTTGTAGCTGAAACACAATTGGCCATAAGTTGGTCATTGCTGAAGGCAAGTGACAGATGGGAGCTCATTACAATTTTCTCTATTTTGGTGTATGTTTAAGATGTTCTCTGATAAAAAGTTAAAAATGAAATATTATGAGATGTATGAATGTCTTTCTCAGAGACAATTATCTAATTTGAAACTCAGTTTCCTTTAACTCAAGATTTGTTTGCATATATCTAAATCACATGGTTTTTATCTTGCAAAAAAGAAACCACAGCGTTAAACCCAGGCTTCTCTTCTCGGTTCTGCTTTCTTCCCAGGGATTCCAAGTGACGAGGCACATGGTACAATGCCTCCCATTCAGCGGAGGCACCCCAGAAGCATTGTTATGTTGCCCTCACCATCAAAACCGCTCTTCACAGAGCACTGGCCATTTAATGGGCCTGAGGTCAGTCATATTGCCACGTGAAGCAGCCAGCCCTCCGCTTTTGAAAACACCCTTTAAGGAAATGATTGCAAAGCATGACTATAAAATATTTTCAGATATTTGAATGAGAAAACAAAAAGCCATGGTGCCTCACTGAGAGACACAGAAAGAACTCCTTTAGCTCTGCCCCCTCCCCACACAGACCAGCCCTCCTTCCTTGAGGACAGGACTGACTGGGTCTGAACACAGCAGGTGCCCCATACATGAGCCAAACTTCACTGAACTACAACCAGTCACACAGACTGGAGGATCTTTCTGTGGGACTCTCCCATTTCCACTGAATCCTTCCCTTAGGCAAAAGGTATTTCCCTGAAACAAATGAACACAGCTGGAAGGGATCTGTTTACTGAATCAAGAAAACACTTAAATCTATTAACTGAATGAAGATAACTGAAAAACAAAACATCCCTGAAAGATCAAACTCTGCAGAAAGAAGTTGGCATTTGCCCAGGACAAAGACAGGCATCCTTTACAATGCTTATCTCAGTTAGAATAGCCTTGTAGGTAGACAGGGCAGAAGGATCTCTGCTGGGTCAGCCTAACAGGAGCAGGAACGGTCGCCTGGTGCAAAAACAGGGGAGGAAAGTTTCTGACCAGCCGATGTGAAAGCAAAGTTGGCCAGAGGTCCCATGAAGGGAGTCTGCAAGGATGCCTGTCTCAGTCTGTGTAGTTTTGCTACGAAGGAATATCTGAGGCTGGATATTTCCTTTTAAGAGGTAGGCCGGGCACAGTGGCTCAAGCCTGTAATGCCAGCACTTTGGGAGGCCGAGACGGGCAGATCACAAGGTCAGGAGATCGAGACCATCCTGGCTAATACGGTGAAACCCTGTCTCTACTAAAAAATATAAAACCTAGCCGGGCGAGGTGGCGGGCGCCTGTAGTCCCAGCTACTCGGGAGGCTGAGGGAGGAGAATGGCGTGAATCCGGGAGGCGGAGCTTGCAGTGAGCTGAGATCCGGCCACTGCACTCCAGCCTGGGCGACAGAGCGAGACTCCGTCTCAAAAAAAAAAAAAAAAAAAAAAAAAAAGAGGTGTATCTGGCTTATGGCTCTGCAGACTGTACAAGTATGGTGTCAGCATGTGCTTCCAAAGAGGGCTTCAGGCTGCTTCTGCTTACAGGGTGAGGTGAAGGGGAACCCTGTGCAGAGATCACATTGTGAGAGGAGAAGCAAGAAAGAGGACATGAAGGTGCCAAGCTCTTTTTTTTTTTTTTTTTTTTTTTTTGAGATGGAGTCTCACTCTGATGCCCAGGCTGGAGTGCAATGGTGCAATCTTGGCTCACTGCAACAACCTCTACATTCCAGGTTCAAGTGATTCTCCTGTCTCAGCCTCCTGAGTAGCTGCGATTACAGGTGCACGCCACCAAACCCAGCTAATTTTTTTTTTTTTTTTAGTAGAGACGGGGTTTTGCCATGTTGGCCAGGCTGGTCTTGAACTCCTGACCTCAAGTGATCCACTCGTTTTAACAACCAGCTCTCACAAACTAACGGAGTGAGAACTCACTCTCCCTCACCCTACCCAGAGAGGACATTCATCTATCATGAAGGATTCACCCTCATGGCCCATACACCTCCCATTAGGCCCCACCTCCTAACAGTGGAGATCAAATCTCAACATGAGATGTGGTGGAGACAAACATCCCAGCTCTAGCCATGCCCCCTGCTGAGTGCTTATTCACTGTGCACAACTGCTCTCTTCTGAAAAAGGTGTGAAATGCATTTTGTGAAAAGAATTCTATTTTGAATGCCTGAATGGAACTTAGAGGAAATCTGTTGTGAGTTCCCTTCCAGAACTGCCAGGTTAGCTGTGTGACCTCAGGCAAGTTACCTAACTTCTCCATGCATCACCTTCCCCATAGACAAAGCAGGGAGCATAGAATAGTAGTGCCTACTTCATCAGCCTGTTGTGGCAATTAAACGACTTGACACATTTGAAAGGCTGATGATGTGATGCTTGGGAGACATGGGGTACGATCCTTGCAGCCCTTGGCAAGCTGACAGTGCAGGCACTTTCCCTCAAGTGTCTGGGCCCTTCCCTGCCCCAGCGCCACCTGTCTCCCCAGAGCAATTACCAATCACATCAACAAGGGGTGCCTAGGGCAGTCACTCCCCTGCTCAGCAGTTTTCCGAGTCTGTAGCTACTGTGCCTTCTCAGCACCCAGCGCAATGTGCACCTCCTAGAAGTCACTCAACGAGCATTTGAAGTGAACAAACGTCTGGCCGGATGGTAACCTGGAGGGTCAGATTTTACACACATGACTAATAAAGGCCATCCTGCCAAGTCTTTTTAGTGACCTTACACAGCGCCACACACAGAGTGGGTCCTTAATGAATAAATATTCCTGGATGAATAAAATGGGACTTCATTCTACGTAATAAAAGGTACGCCTTTAAGATCTTTCCACTCAATTTCCAGACAGTTTTGTGAGCTGGGAGTCTCCCTCCTGACTCTGGGGTGCCACAGCAAGCCCAGGTTCTGTGCTTGCCTCACCCAGGCCATGCTGGTCCCTGGGTGTCCTGTGCCAAGCTGGGACGCAGCCTCTCTCCTTCAGCAAGTGGATAGCCCACGCTAGCACTCGGGTGCTGAGGTCTGAAGCCTGGTGGAGTCTTGGCTGTTCTTCACCTGGGTTTGGGACTTACACATTGTGGGGTGTCTGGTGAGGAGCTGTGGTGAGAGGAAAGACGACATGAAAGTAGGCATCATTGAGAAGCAGCAGCAGAGTGCGTGAATTCTAAAACCATTGGTGGTGAGGTGGTTAAAAAACATTTTCCCTACTGCAGCCATCATGACCACCAGACTTTTGTGGGGTAGGATGGAGAAAACCGTAAGCACAGCTCAGGGCCTCTCGTGCATGCGGTGTGGGTGCAGAGGGAGGCTCCCTAGTGGGACTCGCCCCTGCTGACTGGACTGCGTGTCTCCATCCACTGCGTCCCTGCACCCATCACAGAGCAGTGCCCGAGACCAAAAACAAAGATTTTTTTTTTCTTCTTCTTCTTCTTTTTTTTTTTGTTTTTGACGGAGTCTGGCTCTGTCGCCAGGCTGGAGTGCAAGGGCATGATCTCGGCTTGCTGCAACCTCTGCCTCCCCGGTTCAAGCGATTCTCCTGCCTCAGCCTCTCGAGTAGCTGGGACTACAGGTGCATGCCACCACGCCCAGCTAATTTCTGTATTTTTAGTATAGACGGGGTTTCACTGTGTTGGCCAGGATGGTCTCGATCTCTTGACCTTGTGATCCGCCCACCTCGGCCTCCCAAAGTGCTGGGATTACAGGCGTGAGCCACCGCACCCGGTCAAAGATGTTCTCTTTTAAGTTCAGTTTTTTAAAAACTCACACTACACCTTCCCTCAGGAAGACATGGAGTCTATGTGACCCAGCCCGTGGGTCCCCGGACACCGGGACTAGAGGACCCCTCCCAAGAGCAAACCGCAGGTGAGATATCATTCATTGGCCTCCCTGCCTGTGCTAGTGGATTCCGCACGTGGCCACGCCTCTTCTATACAAGGCCAGGTGGGTGTGAGTAGTAAAAACATGCCATCCTGACCTGGGTGGCTGGCATATGGGGGTTTCAGCCCCCGAGGAACTTCTAGCACAAAGCCTAGTGCTAGGTCTCAACCTCAGCAGCAAAGAGGGAGTCCCGAGAAGGTGCCATGAGGGTGGGTCCTGAAACACAGCTGAGTGGGGTCACCAGTTTTTTTGGGGTGGAGTGACAGGAAGACTGGTAAATTTGAACTTCTCTGCTTGGGACATAAGAAATACTCTCCATGCCACAGGTGTCTGCACAAAATCAGGTATCTCTTGTCCCTGGAAAGTTATATCCCCAAGATAGAGCTGGCTGGCTCCCAGAACTAGGGTGAGCGAAGCCCCACAGCAAGGAGCTCTGTTCTGATTTTGGCTTCCTGGGTGGCCCTGAAGATCCTGCAGCCCGGTGGTTATGGAGTGGCTTGGTGCTCCTCATCAGAGATCCAAGCTAGCCTCCAGGGAGATACATGAGAAGCACAAGCATTCTCCCCATACGACCTAACTTAAAGGATTTGAAATGCAGTGAAAACACAGAAGCCACAACACGAATCCCAGAAGCATAAAAGATGAAGCGTCCAGTCTCCCCTGACCCACTATGGCCAGCCTAAGTCTTGTGGTTCATTAGTCCCACACTGTCACCCAGGAGGCTGCCGGCGTATGCCCCTCTCCCTGAGCCTGAGCTGGCCAGAGGGAAGCCGGGATCAAAAGACCTGGAGGAAAATCTGGAAACAGACAAAGGTCTTGAAGGAGCCACTGGAAACAGCCCACACTTCCTGTAGAACTAGAGAATTTTTCTCCCTCTTTAATCTTGGTGGACTCCAGAGAAAGTGGATAGAAATAGGCATGATATAAAATATTACATCAAATCCACTCACCTCTTGCATTCCTCTGTGAAGGTGGTTGCCAAGAAGGGGAAGGTAGAAGTCAGGCCTTTAGCCACACTGCTGGCCAGGAGTCCCAGCTCAGTCCCTTATTAGCTATGCAACTTGAGCAGGGAGTTCTCCAGCTCGTGGCCTCCATTTTCTTATCTATAAAATGGGAATGAAAACAACACAACCATGGGCCACACAAGGATGTTGTAAGAAGAAATGAGTGAATACATATGTAGCCCTTAGAACAGCAATAGACATGCAATAAGCAATCAAAACGTTAGCTATTCTTAATAGCTCAAAGGACTTGAAGGCACTCTTTTATATATGTATTTATTGATTTTTCCAGAAGATGAAATAGATCATTTGTCTCTAATCACATGCAGTGCCAAAAGCCACCAGGTTTCTTGAGGTTTGTGTCACTGAATCCACATAACCGAATGTGCTTTCTGACTGTCATTGATCCTGCTCATGGTTCCTGGGGCTCCTGAGCATCCTCCTAGTTACCAGATGCAAACTCAGTTATCCTCACCAAATGCCAGGAAAATGGGATTGCATTTCACAAAGCAGGAATGTTAGAAAAAGTTCATTCTCTCACTAGGATTTTCTTTCCTTTGGCTATATTAAGACACTGAGTTTTACTTAGAAAGCACTAAAGGTGAAGATAAGGTCACAGGATGCTGTCAGTTCTATTGACACGACCCAGCAAAATAATAATAATAATAATAATAATAATAATAATAATAAAAATGCTTGAAATACAATACACACATGTGGACATAGAAACGCTAAGATGTGTTTCAGAACATGCAGTCTCTCCATGTTCAGAATTAACACCCTCAGTACATACTTCTGTGCTTCTTTACTGGTGCCTACATCCACGCCATCCTGTTGTTATCCATGGATGAACACCTCAGAATTTGGAGAAATGGATTTTGGGAAATCTCTGAGACACATTTTAAAACTAGTGAGGAATGAGACTGCAAGCGGCAGCAGCAGTAACAGTAACAGCATCAAGAAGCAGCCACCTGCATCTCAAGAGTGGCACAGGGCTTCCACTGGCTGAGGTGGACACATGGCAGATGTGTAAGAGGCGTGCAGAAAGTGGTCAGTCGTGTGTGCAAGTACATGCTCAGTGTCAGGCCAAGGCCCTGCGGGCCTGAGGAAAACAATGTCATGTTTCAACATGATTTTGGAAACCGTACTCACCATTGAAATCTCATATTGGCAGCAGAAAACTCTGCCGATGGCTCAAAAGCCAAAGATAACTAAATTGTGTTTCTATTAGTTCTCACATAGGGGCAAGCCCACTTCACATTTCACGATACACCAACTCCTAGAGAGCTCCTTTGGGGCACTATTTAATTTACTTAACTTTTGCTGGCAATGGAAAGTGGGCCTGCCACATTTGATGACTGGAGCAGGTCTGTCCCAGTCACCTGCCTTCCCAAAAGTGCATTGGAGAGTGGAACAGAAACCACAACCCACTGTCTCAGACAGCCGTCAGCATTGTAAAATACATTCTGGCACCCAGCCCTGACAGAATAGTGGTCTACAGAGGCAAAACCTCAGATTTTTACTACACCCAAGGCATAATGAACTTTATCGAGGGTAGATATTGCCCGGCCTTCTATTATGTAGGAACCAAGAAAACTAGACCCAACAGCTTTGCCTTTCCTGCCTTCTCTGTACGTGTTCTTCCTAGTTGTATTGGATTTTGCTAATATCATAAGTACAGCTTTGATACAGCCGGGTCTTTATGCATGGATTTTACCCTTTGAGCAGCTTGAAGACAATTCTTCTGTCTTGCTGTCTCTGAGTTCTCACGAGCACAGAGCTATAACCATAATAAGCCCTCAATAAAGGTTGAATAGAGGCCACAGGGATCTTGAGGCCAGAAGTCAGAGGTCATTCCTTGAGGACATGTTAGTGACAGTGTCCTATACGGTAGCTAGGCAGAGAAAGGCTGCTGAGAACAGACAGACCAGGCTTTCATTAGTTAAGAGATGGACAGAGGAAGGAGCTCTGTCCACTCACAAAGACAGTTGCCTCCATATACCAAGAGGGGAGTCAGGGGCATGACATGTTCTACACAACTACAGTCTTCATCATAATCCCAAAGGCGGCCATAACCATGGGTAATTGGGATAATATTTGGAAAATATTTACATGCCAAAACTGGCATTTTTAGAGGCCATGGAGAAACAGGTTTCCAATGTCAAATTTTGTTGAAAGAGGACACACATTATTCTAGATTCCAAAAGTTCCCTTCATCTTCAAAGAGCTAGGCCTTGCCAGTGTGACTGGAGTTTGCTATAAGCCTGAATCAAGAGAAGACAGAGGACATTAAGTTAGGGAAACCCCACCCAACAGGAAGGAGACACCCTTCTGGCCAAGAGGCAAGTTGGGGAGGGAGGGATGTAGGGAGAAGAGAAGATGAGAGAAGTTAAGGCTGAGCTAATATCTGAGAATACCTCACATGTGCTCCACAGCCTGCCTTTTCCTCTGCTTCACCGTGGCCAGAAAGGGGCCTCGGTGTTCTATGTGCACCCAGGGTGTAGCTGCGAGCCAGACTGCTGAGAGGTCACCGTTGCAGAGCTCAGAGACAGACAACAGACAAAGCTGAGATTTAGAGATCCTTGGGGCCAGGAAAATCTGAGCAGTGGAGGTCCCAAAGCACCAGGAGAGCCAGCTAGACCTAGTGGCCCCAGAACTGGATGCTCAAAGACATGATCAGGCCAGCCCCAGCTCAATTAGCACCTGCTATGTCTCAAAGGCAGGATGAGTTCAGAGGCGCCACCCCACACTGTGAGGATCCATAATTGTTTCCCTCTTCCAGCTGCCAACCTGGGACACAGAGAGTGAAGAGACATCCTTTGGGAGGGAAACCTTAAGTTTTATTTAACTGTGTATTTACCCAAAAGAAAGTGAGTTAGACCAAAAGAGTCTAAGTTTCTTTCAATGGGCAAGTTTAAGGTTCTCCCTCCTTCCTTTACCATCAACAGGAAATGATGAGATCCATATAGAGAATATTTAAAAAGAGATAAATTATCATTTTCTGCCGCTCTGAGTTGCAGGGTATAAATTTTTCCTTTGCTAGAAGCATGTGCAATGTGGCAAGCCCAGCACATAGAAAGAGCTTAATTCATGCTGCTGATTTAATAGATTTTTTTTTCATGGATGTGCCAGAAAGCTCCACTCATGTAAACACTACAATTGCAAAAGTTTATGCCAGGCCTGCATTGCTTGGGTATTAAGAGAAAGGGCACTTGACTTTGTAGCCCAGAGACCCAGGTTTTCCAGGTCCAGTCCTGGCATTGAGATGTCATGTCATCCCAGGCAAATCTTGAACTTGTTCTGGGTCTCTGTTTCTTTCTTCAACATCAGTGAATTTGGTAAAGAAATTTCTAAAATTCTTCTGTTAATGAGTAATGATAATAATATCAGTAGTTACAGGCATTTATTGAGCAATGACTAGCTGCCAACCACTGTGTTGCTTGCTTTGTTTACATAACCCCATTCACTTTTAAAATCATCTTATGAGGGAAACAAACCATTATCATCTGCATAAGGTATGACTGCTTATATAGAAAATGCCCAAAATCCATAAACAAATGAATAAGAATAAATAAATTTAGTGAAGATATAAAATTTACATACATCAAACAGCCAGAAAGTTTAATTAAAAGATAATATTCTTTTTTTTTTTATTTTGAGATAGACTCTCACTCTGTCACCCAGGCTGGAGTAAAGTGGCGCTATCTCAGCTCACTGCAACCTCCTCTGCCTTCCGGGTTCAAGCAATTCTCATCCCTCAGCCCCTGAGAAGCTAGGGTTACAGGTGTGAATCACCACACACGGCTAATTTTTTTTTTTTTTTTTTTTTTTAGTAGGGACGGGGTTTCACCATATTGGCCAGGCTGGTCTAGAACTCCTGATCTCAAGTGATCTGCCCACCTCAGCCTCCCAAGGTGCTGGGATTACAGGCATTAGCCACCATGCCTGGGCTACAAGACAATATTCTTTACAACAGCATTAGAAAACATCAAGTATCTAGTGGGGCACAGTGGCATGTGCCTATAGTCCCAGCTACTCAGGAGGGTGAGGTAAGAGGATCACTTGAACCTAGGAGTTCGAAGCTACAGTGAGCTATAATTGTACCACTGTAGTCCAGTCTGGATGACAAAGTAAGACCCTGCCTCAAAAAAAAAAAAAAAAAAAAATTAAAATATCAAGTCTCCCAGAATAAATCTAACAATGAACATATTTTCAAGACCTCTAGAAGGAAAAGCATAAAACTTTAAGAGATATTAAAAATGGCTAAGTAATTGGAGAGAGATATTGTGTTCATGGATTCTATAATTTAATATTGTGATGTGATCTATATATTCAGTGCAATTCTTGTCAAATCCCTAATACTTTTTTAAAAATAGAACCTGAAAAAATGATTCTAAACTTATTTGAAAGCATAAAAGACCAAAAATAGGATGTTTCTGAAAAGGTAGTGATCAGGGGTTTGCCTTATTGATGTCTGGACTTTTATGAAGCTGGAGTAATTAAAACCCTTTGTAGTTTTGGTGCAGAGACAGAAAAATAGACCATGCGGTATGAATAAAATCCCAGAAAAAGATGCATGCAAATAAAGAATGTTGGTTTATTACAGAGGATACAGGATGTCAGTGAGGAGAGGAGGCTGATAAACAAATGGAGGTGGAAAAAATAGTTATTCATATGGGAAAAAATGAACTTGAGTGTCTCCCTTAAACTATATCTGAAAAATAAACCTAGGTAGATTCAGGAATTAAATGTCAAAAAGAAACTTCATAATTTATAGTAAAATACAGGTAACTATTTTATACCTTGGGGTAGTGATATGGTTTGGATCATGGAGGTGGTTTCTAGTGGTTTAGCACCATCCCACTAGTTCTGTCTTTAAAGTGTGTAGCACCTTCCCCTTCTCTCTCTCTCTCCTGCTGGCCAATGAATATGTGCCTGCTTCCCCTTCGCCTTCCGCCATAATTGTGTTTCCTGAGGCCTTCCCAGCCATGTTTCCTGTACAGCCTGCAGAACTGTGAGTCATTTAACCTCTTTTCTTTATAAATTACCCATTCTCAGGGAGTTCTTTACAGCAATGCAAGAATGGACTAATACAGGTAGCTAAAGTTTTTCTTAAGCACATAAATTGTTAACTATAAAATGATAAATTTAACTATGTTAAAATAAAGAAACTTTGTTCACCAACAGATATCTTTATTTGTTTTTTTGTTTGTTTGTTTTTTGTTTTTTGTTTTTGAGACAAAGTCTCGCTCTGTCACCCAGGCTGCAGTTCAGTGGTGCAATCTCCACTCACTGCAAGCACCACCTCCTGGGTTCATGCCATAGCGATATTTTTAAAAACTAAAAAGACAAAGTAAACACTGGGACAAGATATTCATAAGATCAACCAGAAAGGTTTAGTACCAAGAATATATGTAGAACTGCTACAAATCAATTTTGTTAAAAATGCATAAATAACCAGTATGATAATGGGGAAAAAAGTACCAATGGCATTTCACAGAAGAGGAAACATATATGTCCAATAAACTTTTGAAAAGATTCATAAAGAAATGTGAAAAGAATTATGAATACCTAGTATATGATACCACAAAGGGTGACTATAGTCAAAATAATTTAACTGTACATTTTAAAATACCTAAAAGAGTATAATTGGATTGTTTGTAACACAAAAGATAAATGCTTGAGGGGATGGATACCCCATTTCCCATGATGTGATTATTATGCATTGCATGCCTCTATCAAAACATCTCATGTACCCCATAAATATATGTACCTATTATGTACCCACAAAAATTAAAAATAAAAAATTTTAAAAAGAAACGAAGTGAAAATTAAAATCACAATGAAATAACATTTTATACTCATTCAATTAGCAAAAAGTAAAAAGCCTAACACAATTAAGTGCTGGAGAGGATGAAGCTTGAGGTGTTGTAGATTAGCACAGAGTCTTTAGAGAACGTTTTGGCATTATCTCCTAAAGTTGAACGTTCACATGTTCTCTGACATGATTCTCCTTCAAGTCCATACCCAAGAGAAACTCTTATACTTGTACAAAGGCTGACATGTACCAGTAGGATTATAACAGCACTGTTCTGACTAGCAAAAGTCTGGACCCTCTCCTTTCCCAAATACCCCTCAATGGCTGCATGGATGATTACACAATGGTTTATTTGTATACACTACTATGCAGCAGTCAGAACAAAGAAATTACAATGACACACAGTACTATGAATGACTCTTAGCAATATAACATTAAATGGAAAAAAAGTAAGTCCCTAAAAGTTTTATAAAGTTAAAAAACAATTAAGATAAAAATGTACCTACTTTCTAGAAATACATGTAGAAGCATAAAACCAAATAAAATGGGAAGCAAGGGTATCAGGAACAGAAGACTCATGAGGGTGTACACCTTAGAAGTGGGGAGAAGAGGTTAATGAGATACTGGGGACTAGCTGGTAAGATGTAGGTTATTGTCCTAGACTTAGCTTTTGTTTTGGGTGGTAGATTCATGGGTCCTCATTACAATATTGGAAATAACTAGTTAGATAACTAAATAAATAACAAAGTCATGGACAGATCAGTGGTGGAAAGTACTGTGAACAAGGATCAAGATTCATCTAATTCTTGAGTTCCAAGGAACTGGGTTGCAGGGATCCTGTGTCCTGTGGAATAAATGCTGTTATTATCAGCATGTTACAGGCAAGGGAACTGAGGATCAGGTTGGTGGAGCAACTTGTCCCAGGCCACACAGCTGGTAAATAGCAGAGCTGGGAATTGATTACACCCACATAAACAGGTAGCCATGGGGCCACGTGTTCAGATCTGTTGACCAGAACATCCTGTGGTGTCCAAAATAGGAGTTTCTCATTTTAAGCCTGAATCGTTTATTCCCACACCAACTCCTGAGGTTGTTCACATGCCCTTATAACCTGAAGGCCTTGGAACACTCCCATGATCTGATATTTCCCCCACCCCCGTGCACACACATGCACACACAGTCAAAGTATTTTCTGGCACCTTTTCAAGTCATTTTCATATTCTTTTTGAGCAGTTTCATTTTCTAAACCTGTTACTTCAGAACTCATTCATACGGAACCTATGAAAGAAATTCTGCTCAGCATTGACTAAGCATATGAGTAAGTTTTTATTTTAATAGCACCATGTAGGAGGTTTCTTTATAAATGAATGGGGAGGAGAGGAGGGAATGCTTGCAAACTTCCCACGGACAAGAGCTAAGTCTATAAAAGCAAGGTAACACAGAATCATTCTTTTCAGTTTCAGGGTAAGCTCTTTTGCAGGGTATTATCATTTGCAAAAAACAAAAAGTCAACAAATAACCTTTTTACCTTGCAGCTCTTAAAAATGACAACAGTTCAATGAATGGAAATTTGTGGGCCACATACACAGACAGCAAATTTACCAGGATCCCATTCTGTCTAAAATGTGTGTGTAATGGATCAGCCAGCTCAAAATTGAGGAGGCTAGTCTGAGTTTAAGCACCATTATTTTGCATTGCTCCAAGCTGCTAAAATTCCAGATGCAGCTCAGTGGGGAGAAGTGATTTCACTTTCAGAGAGATTGGGCCATGATCGTGCTTATGATGGGCTGTATGCAGCATCAATCTGCAAAGCACTGGTCAGAGTCAGGAAGTGTTAACCATGTGCTCGCTGTCACCAGCTCTCACACTTCATCTCTTCACTGTCACTGAGGTGGTCCCATCTCTGGAAGGCAGCACCCAGCAGAGCTGTAGCTAAGCACATGGTACATGACAACATAGAACCACAAGGAAAGTCTGGGGTGTAATGCTTGAGTTTGGCTAAGACCCTACTCCTTATCTAAATGCGGGCTCATTGTGCATTCTGTATCCTCAGAATGTGTCCCCTAGTTTTTAGCTCTCTTTCTCATAAGATAGCCTCCTGAGTCTCTCACAGTGATGGGCAGGGTCTGGATTCTGCCAGGCCCTCCTTCAGTTACGCCCAGCAAGCATCTGTATTCAGTGTCTCCTGGTGGAGGACCCACTCACCCAGCCATGCCACTTTGCAAAATCAATATCCACCTCTCTCTCTTGGACTCCCCCAGGCACAGGAACACTAAGGTCTCACATTCTCAGCTGTTGGCCATTTCTCAGGCAGTGGTCTAGTGGGCAGTGCTGTCCTGAGCCTCCTCAGGCAATTCCAGTTCCAAAGAATCTGCGTAACCTCCTCCTGAGGACCTCTCCTCAGAATGGAATGCTCGAAGGGGGTGTCTCATCCCCACTCCTCTCCCCTCCTTCTTCCTTCAACCCCTGGCTTCCCCTTTCTTGTGGGCTTCTGCAGGTAGCCAGGGACTGCACATGCTGAGGGCCGTACTGGTGACAGAGGGTTGCCACCCTGTCCCACAGTCTCATGGGAGCAGCAAGTTGGGGAGGACACACAGCCCAGAGCAGCCTCCCATGGGGGGATTTTCCACAGAAGCATTTACCCCCATTTGGATATCTCTATGGTAATGGACTGGATGTTCATGTTCCCTACCCTCTATCCCTGCCAAATACACATGTTGAAGCTCTAACTCCCAGTCTAATTACCTTTGGAGATCATTAGTTTTAAATGAGGTCATGGGGGTGGGGCTCTCATGACGGATTAGTGCCCTCATAAGAAAAGAAAGGGATCAGAACGCTCCCTGTCTCCACCATGTGTGGACACAGAGAGAAGGCGGCCACCTGCAAATTGGAAAGGGAGCCCTCAGCAGACACCAGATCTGCTGCAGCTTGATCTTGGACTCCAGCCTCCAGAACTGTAAGAAATAAATGCCTATTGTTTAAGCCCCTCAATCTATGGTATTTTATGAGAACAAACACAATGGACTAAGACAGCTAACATGCCCCCACCTCCCCATGGAATGAGTTATATCACTCCTGAAGGACCGCTGTCAGTTCGGGCACAGAGGGCAGAAAGAGGGAGGCACACGCTGCCACTTGCCCATAGGTTGTTACTGCAAAGCAGCCTGGGGACAGCTGGAGGTGGTATGGAGGCTGAGCCACCTTGCATGGGATTGTCCACAGACCTTCATGCTTTCTAAATAGATCTGATTTCCACAGCAGAACTCAGCCCTTCTTCCTTTATTTTTTTTTCTTTTTAATAGATTCTTAAAAATTAATACAGTACATAATTATTACAGGTGTTCAAAAGCTACAGCGATATATAGGTAAAAAGTCAGACCCCAGAAGTGCCCACAGTCCACAGGTGAGTAGGCAGCACTTCCCAGTCGTTCTGTGTCCCCTAAGAGGCTACGGGTACGGAAACAGGGCCCCGGAATGGATGCATCGGCCTCTCTCTGGAGAAAGCTGATGTTGCACACTCCCTTCTCCAAGGCTACTGGCCCACATGGTGCCAATCCAGCTGCAACTGTCAGAAAATGATGCTCCCTGGGAGTTTTCACTTAAGGATTTAGGTGGGGCTCCAGAGGCCCTCATAATATAAGAGTGCTTTCCCCTCCGAATGCTGCAAAGTAAGAGGAACAGGGGCTGTTTGAGGATCTTTAATGCTATTTTTATTTTCTCAGCATCATCTCCAATATTTCTTGGGACGCTTGTTCTAAAATCAGCAGACTGGTATTTATTTCTTGGTGTTTTTAAATCTTCACGATATTTTATCTCACCTAACTTTCTTTCTCAATTTACCGATTGTGGGTATATTTTTTTTAACAATACCACCGGAATCATCTCTTGATGACAATTAGCCGATCTTGCAGTAGAATACACTATTTGTTTTAAAGATCATAACACAGCAAAAGTTGAAATTACTTTGCAATAACTAACAAAAGCACAGGAGTCCAGAAGCATGTGACTGTGTGATTCACACCCACGAAACAAAGGATGGTAACATTCCTGTCTACCTGCTTACCCCCTGAAGTGGGAGACAGTTCACGCTCTCTGCACCTCACCCCCAATAACAGCTTTGAAATTATGTATTTTGTTGTTGTTGTTTTTCAACTAAGAAAATTTTGCATTATTTCAAGTTTCAAATCAGATTATACAAAATCATGTATAATATTCTCTCACGGGTTAGGTAGGAGCTGCACTCCTTTCCCTAGTGTTGCCAAGATTTCCATCATTGGGATGTGAAGCCCTTCACCTCTCAGAATGCCAGAGAGAAGGAGTCCCTCCTGTGGTCCTGCAGTGTCACCCCAAAAGCTGCCCAGGTTGCCAGGTGTGTCTGAGCGAAGTGAGGCCACCTGAATCATTTAGCCCAGCGCAGGGGAAGTTCTCTGAATGTGGCCGGGGTGCTTGAAAGAGCTCCACCCCACAAGTGGAAACCCCTCTTCCCCACCAGGTATTCTGCTCTCAGATCCATCCCTGCTGAGAATACGACTCTGGTGGAGAGGCACTGCTCCTAAGTACTGTCAGCAACGACGACTTCCTGTCTGCAGTAGGGTAGCCCCAGTGAAACTGACTGTCACTACGGTCTGGAGTAGGGTAGCCCCAGTGAAGCTGACTCTCACTACGGTCTGGAGTAGGGTAGCCCCAGTGAAACTGACTCTCACTGCGGGGCCCGGCCCACCTCCATTCGTGTGCCACAGCACAACAGGCACGTCGCTTACTTCTGGTTCTTTATATGCCAGCCAGGTTTAGCTGTGGATATTGTAGGCATTTAGTTTAGAGACCTTCCTCCACCCTGGGCAGTAAAACAGTGTCTGAAGTTGTATTAATGGCCTTCCAAGCCTGGTCTCCTACCTGCTGGGCAAAAACTGCAGGATGGGTCCTGCCTGGGTCATGGGAAGGAATATGAAACTGAAAGAGCCAGTCCTTCAAGACGGATCCCTAGTGGCTAACTGGGCCTAAATTTAACATTGAGCCATTGAGGTCATTTATTGACTAGACATCACAGATGTACTCTGTGTTCTCAGAAAACCCATACCTCTGTTCAACTTTGGGACTTTCAGAACTCACCTGAATCAACCAATCAGAACTCAGCTTCATCAAGCAATTAGAACTAAGCAAGTTTGAATCCCTCATTTGCATAAATGGACTTGATTGGGAACCCGGACAGGAACTTTTGCTGTCAAAACTGAACCCTCCTTTTGTTCCCTGGAACGAACCCTCATTTTAGACCAGAGGCCACATCTCTCCATTTTGCAAACTGCTCAGCGGAATAAAGTATCTTCCTTTCAGATTCTTTCACAGAGGACTTTTGTTCACCGACACCTTACCTTGCACCCTCCTTATCCCTCTCCAATAACATGCTCCCATCTGGGCTGTCTCTTCATTCACCAGATCATGCTACATCCACTAAGGAGGCTAGTTCTTTCTCTTCGTTTAATATTCAAATCTTACCACTAAAACTTTCTGCAAATAACAATCAGCCATGAGAAATTCTCTCACGGAAATGGCAACCCTTCAGGAGTCAGCTTTCCATGCCCCACGGAGCGCTGAGCCCCTGGCAGCAGCCCTGAGGTTCTCTGTCATGTGTGGGGCACATGTGAACCCCTGGAAACTCACATCGCCTCAAGCCAAGGCCAGAGAGGCCTGTGCCTAACAGAGACCTGTTGGCAGCTCCAGATGGGGCAGACAACTGGAAGAACTGGCAAAGTGGTTTAGAATGCAGGAACCTGGTGGGGGGTGGAGGTGGGGATGCTGCACAGGAGACATGCAGCATGTGGGATGGGGCAGGGGGAGAGTAAGTGGGAGTAGAGGGAGGAGGTAGGGAGAGGGTAAGGAGACTAGTTAGTGGGTAGGGGGCTTCTGAAGAAAACACTTGAGCTCTGGAGCCAGTGGGGTGTCCAGGAAACAGCTGTCGATGGGGAGGCTTGGGCAGGAGGGTCACTCCACAGTCAAGGTGATTTATATGGCCTTGAGTAGCCCTCATCTGGGTCTGAGTTGGGGCACTTCACAATCCATCACGGCCATCAGCACAGGAGACAGGCAGGAAAGCCAGAGCCACCAGGCAAGTGTCCCCTTTCATCATGGCCGCCATAACTTAGGCCCTTTACAGCAGAAACTTTCACATCGTAGGATCATTTTTATAAAGCTGGTCCTAACTATAACATCAGAGTCATTGAGGGGGAAGATGGCATCATATGGTGTGTTAAAACAGACTGTAATCGTCCTCATGAACTTCCAAATTGTATCCTTTTCTCTGCCAGTACCATATATATGTATATTTAGAGACAGGGTCTCGTTCTGTCACCCAGGCTAGAATGCAGTGGTGCCATCATAGCTCACTTCAGCCTTGAACTCATGAGCTCAAGGGATCCTCTGACCTCAGCCTCCTGAGTAGCTGGGATTACAGATGCACATTACCTCGCCTGGCCCACATATTTTTTTTTTTTTTTTAATAATACCATGAAGACACATACCAATGAATGAATGAAAAAGAAATACTATAAAATGGTACTTTCTTTAAAAGTTGTATGCCATTGAACATTAGAGGTATCGTTGTAAATTGTCACATTACTAAAAGAGGCATTCCATAGAGTATACCCTAAGAAAATGCTCACTAATGTTAAACGAAATTATGAGAGGCTGTTGTTTTGGACTGAGCTCCTGCCCTAGGCTTCAACAGACCACACCCAACTAAAATGAAGTCACTCATGCTAAATGCCACATAACCAACTGAAACTTTAAGGAAACAGGTAGATCCCCAAACAGACCAGCTTTTCCTGGAAACAGAAGATTCCAGTCTACCTAAGTCAGCCAAATAAGGAAGTCCTCTCTGCTTTAACCCTTAAAAAGAAGTAACCTGAAAAATTCAGATGTTAACCTATCAGTATTTTTTCTATTTTTCTGTATCCTTGTTCCACCTTACAAAACCCACTGTTCTGCCACTGTCCAGTGGGAGTTCCCATTCTATTTCTATAGAATGGAGGCTGCTCCAATTCATGAATTATGAACATCAGACAACTAGACCTATAACTGTCGGTTGTGATTTTGTCTTCTGACACTAGCACACACAGTGTGTGGCTGGAGGGGCTGCCATACAAGAAAGAACTGACTAGGACTGCTGGGCTTGTGACCTTAAATGGACATTCAACTTCCTGCCCAGGAAAGTGCCATGAACAGAGCTGAATGAGGCATTTCCAGGGAAGAGAGGAAATAGGTGAGGGAACAGCCAATCAGCCACAGCTACTGAGCCCCTCTGCAGGGCACTGGGCCCAGCGTAGCAAGCCTCCATGATGAGAGAGCCCCTCAGACTTGCCTGGCCCCACCAGCTGCCACATTGCAGCTCCTGGCCAAGGTATAAATTTTCTTGATATCCCAGTTTGCCACCTGATATTCTGTGATATCATGACTGCTCGTTTGTTGCCACTGTCCCCTAGTAGAATGATAGTTCAGTGAGGACAGAGCCTCACACACTCACACAGATTGACACCCCACACGACAGTCCCTGTCAACGTCACCATTCATTGTGGCCCGGCCAATGCAGTGTTCCGTAGGGGCCGGCACTGTGTCATCCTTCCCACGGGGGTGCCCTCCTAATCTCCCACAGCCCTGCACTCTGAGTGACCATCACCCCTAGTTACAGAGGGAGAATCCCAGGTCCCACAGCTGAGAAGAGGCTGAGCTGGGATTCAAGCCCAACTCTTGTGAATTACGTGGATGCTCCTGAGAGTTCCTCAAGATACAGGAGGGTGGGCACAGCACCTGAAAAGCTACATGAAGACCCTTTGTGAAATGCTACTGCTTTCCCGTCAAGCTGCCTCTTGACCCCTCTGGCCTCTCTGGCCTCTCCACCTCCATCCACCCAGCACACCCCATTCAGACCCACCACATGCCCACACCTCTCTCCCCACAGAGCAAGCAAATCTTGAAAAAGATAGTGGAGGAGACAAGTAACACATCTTTCCCCCTCACATTCCTCGCTCATTCTCCTCTGCTGCGTAGGTAATGTGCACTTGAAAGGAAAGAGGGGCAGGGAACTGGCATTAATTCAGCACTGCCACATGCCAGTCCCTATCCTGGTGACTTCTTGGTGTGCCACCTCAGATAATCCTCAAGAGAAACCTTTGGTATACAGGGTCATTCTGACTTTACAGGCGAGAGGTGAGACACAAAAGAGCAGAGCTGGGAGCTTGGCCCAGGGCTGTGTGGTCAGAGCCCAGCAGCAGCTGAACAGAGTGAAGCTGAAGTGGGGAGGCAGCCCCCAGAGTCCTGGGGCCCCCCAGAAGGTATGGGGTTGGGAGGCAGAATGAAAGTGGCCCCAGAGTTAGCCCTGCAGGCTGACAGGATGTGGCACCAACAGCAGGGGTCAAGTTCCTAGGAGAAGAGAGGGTTGGGTTTAAAGGGAGCAGGTTTGGCTTAGGGCATCTTGGGGTGAAAAAGCCCCTTACGTTTAGGAAAATGTTGACCAGCCCAGCTTCTCTCTGGGCTGAATAGCACCCACAGAGATGACCCGTGATGGTTCCCAAGGCATGGTGGCTGCCTCGTCACCTTGGACACTCTCTGCTCACAGCTTCTGTGCCCCTTACCTCAAAAGCTCTAGGGAACTACAGCACAGCACGTGGTCGGGCAGGTCAGAGATCCAGCCAGCAGGAGTACACCCAAGTGCCACTTTAACTCCCATCCATGGGGAGGAGGCGGGGAGACAGATGGAGAATGAGATCAGTGAGGAGCCGTCAGGAAAGCTCCAGCCTCTGGGCTGACTTCTGATCCTGGGCCTGGAGAGTGAGCTCAGGAATTCCCAGAAACAAAACTAAGCCCACATGACAATTATGGCTGTGCCTGAGTAATGTGGCATTTGTACACAGAGATCAGGACAGAAAGGGGACATGGGTTTGTGATAAAAGCTTCCTGTGGGCCTGGGATGGCCACAGTGGATGGCCACTGCTAGACCCCAAATTTTCACAGCCAAGGGAGCTGCCAATAGGGGCAGCCAGCTGTGATCACAAGAGCAGCTCAACGTAAAACACGGTTCACAATCATTACTAGCTGCAAGGCCTTGGCCAAGGATCAAAGGCCTTGGGACTTCCATTTCTTTCCAGAAAAAAATGGATAGAAGGGTTCTGTCATATTTATTTGGATACTCTTCTCATCACTTTAAAGACACACCTTTAATCAAAATAAAGGCACAAGGGTGTTGAGTGGTGTGGGTGTCAAATGCCATGGGTGTCAAATGTTGTAGGTGTCATGCCCCTTCCAGGTCAAAGAAGAGGATTAATACCATTTGTTGAAAAATTCAGAGCAGAAAGGGATTTAGTCCTGACTCTGCTGCTCACTGGCTGTGCCCAGTTCTTAGCTCTGAGCTTCAGTTTTCTCAACTATAAAACAAAGGCCATAGAGCCACATATGTGGTCTTCAACCTCTTACCAGCAGCATTATTTTGTTAAATACAATTTTGCACATAGTCTCATTAATGAGAATGGCTGATATTTATTAGTTGAACACTTTTCTAAGAGCTTTATGTGCATTAACTCATTTAAACCTCATAAAAACCTTATAAGGTCATAGTATTATCCCCATTTTTCAGATGAGGAAATTGAGGCACAGAGTGCCCAAGCTCACTCAGCTAGGAAGAATAGTAAAGCCAGGTTAAAACGTTGCTCTGAAGGCCACAGTTTCAACTCCTATTTCTGGACAGTGAAATGCTCTGCTAGGTCTGGAGTTAGAAGGGCTACGGATGAGTCTCATCTTCTCTGCTATCCCTTCTTCTTCTCTGCTTCTTCTTCTTCTCCACTCAGAAGCCCCTTAGCACAACCACAAAGCCCTCAGGTTTCACATACCACCTAGGGCAGTCTAAAAAGTTCCCTTACAGTACTTATATTCAACCAAACACTCATTTCTCATGGAGGTATCAGCATTAAATGGGACCTGCCCATGGAGTGCTCTGGGGTCTCTGATACGGTACTCAGGTGGCACAGGTACAGGTATAGAGCAATGTTACTCACTCTTTTCAGCAGCAGCAGTGGTGGTGGTGCTGTTAGCACAGCCTGGGAAGGTCAAATAGGCATATTTAAATTGTGCCCAGGAAATGCTCTGATAAATTCAGAATCAGGAGAATGAGAAGAGAGAGATAGATCACAAGCCTTGGCAAGAAAAGGGAAACCCCTTAGCTGAGAGGATAAAGGAAGGTACATAATACTTGAAAGAAGCGATGGGGAGAGGGGCAGAAAACCTGTCCAGGTCGAGACACTGGAAAGCAGGTGGGGAATGGAGTAGAGTGGGTGAGGTGGATGAGCTGCCAGAGAACTGAGTAGGAGAGGGCAGCAGGAGTCAGGGCCAGGCAGAGGGGAAGTGTGCCTGCATTTAAACCAGGGGTGTTGTGAGCTAAGCTTCCATTGATTTGCACAATGCTTGAACAATGTGATTAGGCCGGACACAATGACTCATTCCTGTATCCCAGCACTTCCGGAGGCTGAGATGCAAGGGTCACTTGCATCTCTTGACAGGAGTTCAACACCAGCCTGGGCAATAAACAAAGGACTCATCTCTACAAAAAAGCATTAAAAAAAAAAAAAAATTAGCCAGACATGGTGAAAGCATTAGTAGTCCCTGCTACTTAGGAGGCTAAGACAAGAGGAGTACTTGAGCCCAGAATTTCCAGGCTACAGTAAGCTATGATTGTACCACTGCACTCCAGCCAGGGCAACACAGCAAGAGCCTATCTCTAAAAAATAATAAAAAATAAAATAAAATGAGAACAATGTGATTAAAGGACTCCATTTATTTTTTAATTTAATAAGCTGATAGAACTCAGGTAATGGTGTGCTGGTAAATGTTTAATAACCAGCTGTCCAAATAACTAAGCATGATTTGCTGATTTCCATGGTAAAATACTCCCACAGAAGTAGGAACTGGGGAGAGAAGCACAGCCACCCCGTCACCCAGTGCAGTGTTTCCACCACACGGGTACCACAACGTAAAGAGCCTTAAGGGCACAGGAAATGGTAAAATGCCATAAAAAGGTAGTATAAATTTTGTGTATCCATTACTTTTGTTTGTGATTTAATTTGTTTACCTGAGGTTTATATCATTTTTAATAGTTGCTCTGGTTAACAACCAGGTCGAAAAGTTCCTGAAGATCTTGAAGCCAGCTCTGGCAAGCTAGTAGTACCGGCAGCTCCAGCACTTCTGCACCTGGATGTTGCTGTGGAGGAAAGAACTGTGGCCAAGAGAGCTGCCCCCGGGGATAATTGGCTCCAGGAGAGACCCACCCAGGAGAACCTGCTCCCCACCCCCAGAGCCCACCTCCCTAGGACAGTCTGCCCCCTCCTCAGAACTCCTTCCTCAGAGCTGAACCCCCAGGAAACCCCCCTCACCCAAGTAGATCCTGCCCACCCCCAAGAGCCCGCCACCCCCAGCCTGTCCCCGCCCTGGGAAGAGCCTGCGCCCGAGAGCCCGCCACCTAGGAGAGTCAGCCTGGGCCTCCACCACACCCAGCGCTGCAAGCACTTGGGAACTACATGTCTCGGAGCTCAGGGGCTCCCAACAGGAAACATGTCCTGAGAGAGACTGGGAAATCATGTGGGCTGCTAATCCCGGCAGACAGCTCCTGTTCCCACATACCTTGAGAAAAGGAAGTACACTAGCCAGGGGGAGATCCCTCGGGAATTTCAGGGATGTGCCTACAACAGTCCCCAAAAGAATCTAACTATGGGAATGTGCTGGAAGGACAGCACTGGAGCACAATGGAAGGGGTACTGGGGGAGCAGCAGAACCTCTGGAAAGGTCTGGAAAGAAGCAGTAACTCTGACCCCACTGCTTCCCGAACTGCCAACTAGATTCCCAGCCCTGAGCAAGGGGTTTACTTGGAATTTCTCAAGGCTGAAAATGTTGGGTGATGGCAGGGAGGCATGAGAAGAGGGAGATGAAGAAGAAAGGTGGCCAGCATGGGACCCTCACTTCCTACTCTGGTGTGTCTGAACTGTCCCAAGCAGGACTACCCACCTGTAGGAACTCGTGCACTGAGCACATGGCCCAGGAGACTCCAAGCTCTTCCCCTATTTAGCAGACCTCTTCACTCTTGCCTCTTGGCAAGCTTGGTTTATAATCTGTCCAGGCCCAAGGCAATAGCAATCAAAAGAGGACCTACAACAAGGCTGACAGAGGTGTTGGGGTCTGGGAAAGAGAGCCCAAGTGGAGCCGGTGGACTCTAGCCTGGCCTTGCCCAAGACGGGATGTGAGAGTCACGAACACAGGAAAGCCTGGAATAATCCCCCTCTAAGAATCTGCAGCCTTCACACCCTCACACTGTCACAGCCAGCAAAGGTGACTGCAGAGGCTAGGAGAAGCAAATGCATGGCGCTGAGAAACTGGAGGGTCACCAGATAAAACACACAGGGCCTCCACTAAGCCCCCTCACTATGCCCCAACAGCCAGACTAAAAATCAAAACAGAAGTATCTATGCTACAATTCCACCAAACTGGAACTAAGTTGTTATCTGACCTTCCATGAAATGAGGAACATGAGGTAACAGCTGGTATGGTTTGGCTGTGTGTCCCCACCCAAATCTCATGTTGAATTGCAATCCCCAACACTCGGGGAGGGACCTGGTGGGAGGTGACTGGATCATGGGGGCAGAATTCCTCCTTGCTGTTCTCATGATAGTGAGTGAGTCCTCACGAGATGTGGTTGTTTAATAGTGTGTAGTGCTTTCTCTTTCACTGTCTCCTGCCACAGCATGAAGATGTGCTTGCTTTCCCCTTTGCCCTTCCGCCATGAGTGTAAGTTCCTGAGTCCTCCCAGCCATGCTTCCTGTACAGCCTCCAGAACTCTGAGTCAATTAAACCTCTTTTCTGCATAAATTACCCAGCCTCAGCTAATTCTTTATAGCAGTGTGAGAACAGACTAATGCAACAGCCAGTTTCTCCACCCTCCAGGCTGATCTCAAACTCCTGACCTCAGATAATCTGCCCGCCTCGGCCTCCCAAAGTGCTGGGATTATAGGCGTTAGCCACCGTGCCCAGCCCCTAATTCTTAAACAAGAAGATAGAGTCATGGTTACCCAACAATGAGAAAAATCTTTCAATGTGAGAAACTCCAAAACAAACAAAGAGAACACAAAAGACACAGTGGAAATAATGCAGAAACCAGAAGGAAACAAAGCAACAGTAATTAAATTTTAAATTAAAATGCTGCTACAATAAGTAAACTCTACCATAAAGAGTGTCAATAGATACAGATCTAGCTAAAATTGTCTTCAATAAATAAATAAATCATAGATTAGCAATCAAAACATACTATATAAAATGTGGAAGTCAATACCAAATAAATACAACCAAAATAGATAAAACTATCTGCATGGGGTGAAGGGTTTGTTCTTTTCCAGTATTTTTTAAATTACACTTAATTTGGGGTAACTGTAGATTCATAGGCAGTTGTAAGAAATAATAGAAACACCACATGCTCTTAACCAAATTTCCCCTACTGGTAATATCTTGCAAAACCGTAGTACGATACCACAGCAAGAATACTATGATTGAAAGTCACGCTGTTGGCCAGGTGCAGTGGCTCATACCTGTAATCCCTGAACTTTGGGAGGCCGAGGCAGGTGGATGACCTGAGTTCAGGAGTCCGAGACCAACCTGGCCAACACGGTGAAACTCCATCTCTACTAAAAATACAAAAAATTAGCCAGGAGTGGTAGTGGGCACCTGTAATCCCAGCTACTCTGGAGGCCTAAGGCAGGAGAATCACTTGAACCTGGGAGGCAGAGGTTGCAGTGAGCTGAGATTGCACTACTGCACTCCATCCTGGGTGACAGAGCAAGACTCCATCCAAAACAAACAAACAAACAAAAAGAAAGTCAAGCTATGAATCAGTTCCATCCCCACAAGCATCCCTCATGTGGCCCTTTTGCAACCACCCCACTTCACTCCTGTCCCACCAACCACTAATTTGTTCTTAACCCCTGGCAACCACTAATCTGTTTTTCATTTCTATAACTTTCTCCTTTTTAAAAATGTTATATAAATAGAGTAACATAGTATGTAACTTTTGAGGATTGGCTTTTTTTCACTTAATGTAATTCTCAAGATTAACCAGAGTTTTGTATCAGTAATTAGTTCCTTTTTATTGCTGAGTAGTATTCCATGATATGTATGGTTTAACCCACTAAAGGGCTCTGGCTTCTCTTCAGTTTTTAGCTATTATGAATAGAGCTTCTATAAACATTCTTGTACAGGTTTTCGTATGAACATACATTTTCATTTCTCTGCAACAAATGCACAGGAATGCAATTTCCAGGTCAAACGGCAATTGCATATTAAGAAACTGCCAAACTGTTCTCTGAATGAGTATATTTTTTGTTCTAACCAGCAACGTAGGTGTGATCCAGTTTCTCCACATCCTTGCCAGCATTTTGTGTTATAATTTTTTTTTAATTTTAGCAACTCTGATAGGTGTGTAGCAATATCTCATGGTGGTTTCAAAAGGCTAAAGGCTAGTGATATCAAACATTCTTTCCTGCACTTCTTTACCATCTGTATAGTCTTTTTAGTGAAATTCTTGTGCGTATTTTCCCCTCATTTTCTGATGGGATTCTTCATTTTTGTTCTTGTCTTTTTACTGTTCGATTTGATAAATTTTTACATATTGTAGGCATAAGGTCTTTGTAAGATATGGATTTGAGGCTGGGCGCAGTGGCTCACGCCTGTAATCCCAGCACGTTGGGAGGCCAACGTGGGTGGATCACGAGGTCAAGAGATCGAGACCATCCTGGCCAACATGGTGAAACCCTGTCTCTACTAAAAATACAAAAATTAGTTGAGCTTGGTGGTGCGCCCCTGTAGTCCCAGCTACTCCAGAGGCTGAGGCAGGAGAATCGCTTGAACCTGGGAGGCAGGGGTTGCAGTGAGCCGAGATTGTGCCATTGCACTCCAGCCTGGCAACAGAGCAAGACTCCATCTAAAAAAAAAAAAAAAAAAAGATATGGATTTGAAAATAATTTCTCCCAGTCTGCAGTTGTCTTTTCATCCTCTTCACCAAGTCTTTTAGACCACAAAAGTTTTTAATTATAATGAAGTGTAGTATATTGACTTTTTCTTCTCTCTTTATGGATGGTGCTGCTGGTGTCATGTGTAAGAACTCTGTCTAGCCTTAGGTCCCAAAGATTTTCTCTTGTGTTTCTTTCTAAACATTGTATATTTTTATGTTTTATGTTTAAACTCATGATTTTTTTTTTTTTTTTTTTTTTGACAGAGTTTTGCTCTTTCCCTCAGGCTGGAGTAAAGTGGTGTGATCTCAGCTCACTGCAACCTCCACCCCATCAAATTCAAGTCTCCTGCCTCAGCCTCCTGAGTAGCTGTGATTATAGGTACTTGCCACCACACCCAGCTAATTTTTGTATTTTTAGTAGAGACAGGGTTTCGGCATGTTGGCCAGGCTGATCTCGAACTCTTGACCTCAGATGATCCACCCACCTCAGCCTCCCAAAGTGCTGGGATGACAGACAGGAGCCACCGCGCCCAGCCTAAACTCATGATTTAAATGTTCAGTAGGATTCTTGAGTGAAACCAAGGAGTGAAGCTTTTAAACTATAGGTTCCATTTCTTTAATGGTTACAGGAATATTCAAGTTCTCTATTTCACACTGGTAAGCTGAAGTAGCTCATGTATTTTGAAGCAGCAGCTTGTTTCATCTAAGTTGTTGAACTGGTTATGTAAATTTATTCTTAATGTCCCCTTCTTATAACGGCAAGAGCTGTAGCTAAATCCACAGTTTTATTTCCAATATGTATAATATGTGTCTTTATTTCTATCTTCATAAGTCTTGCCAGAAGTTTAACAATTTTATTGATTTTTTTCAAATAATTAGCTTTTGTTTCACTGATTTTTCTTTATTATTTCTCTGTCTTCAACTTTATTTATTTCTGTTCTTATCTTTATTATTTTCTTCTTTCTGCTTGCTTTGGGTTTATTTGCTGTTCTTTTTCTGTGGATGATAAGAACTGAGATGACTGGTTTGAAATCTTTCCCCTTTTCTATTATAAACATTCTTGTTATAAATTTCCCTCTCAGCACTGCTTCAGTAATATCCCACAAATTTTGATACTTTGTGTTTTTTATTTTCATTAAAAAGTAAGATTCTTTTAAATTTCCCTTGAGACTATCTATTTGACCAGTGAGTTTCCAAGTGTTCTGAGATTTTACTGTTTTCTTACAGATTTCTAGTTTTATTCCATTGTGGTTAGAGAACACACTCCGTATGATCTCAATTGATTTAAGTGTGTTGACATTTGTTTTATGACCCATAATCTGATCTGAGTGGACATTCCCTGGGTACTTGGGAAAAATATGTATTCTGCTTTTATTGAATGAAATATAAATGTCAATCTGATTCTGTTGGTTGATGGTGTTGTGCAGTTCCATACACTTGTTGAATGTCTGTACAGTACTTCTACAAATTGCTGAGATGAAAGTAGGATGTTGAAGACCTCTACTATAATCATGTATTTGTCTATTTATCTTTTCAGCTTTATCAGTTTTGCTTTATTTATTTAAAAGCCCTATTGTTTGGTGCATTTACCTTTAGAATTCCTAAGTTCTTGGTGTATTTACCTTTTTCTTATTATGCAATATGCCTCTTTATCCATGGTAATCTTTGCTCTGAAGCCTACTTTATCTGATATTAACATATTTTCTTTTTAAAATTTAATGTTTCCATAATATATTTCTTCATCCTTTTACTTTCAACTTTCCTATACAGTTAAATTTAATATGATTATCTTACAAAAAGCATATAGTTGTTTCATGTTTTTTGTTCTTTATTTACCTTGTCAATTTCTGTCTTTTAGTTGTTGAATTTAGACCATTTGTAGTGAATTGTGTTTAATTTAGACCCTTAAGCCCACTGGTGAGAGATTCCTATTCTACAGTCATGGGGATGGCTGAATATATGACACTCAACATTGGACAGATGAGATCAAGTGCAGTTTGTTAATCACAGACATTCACAGTCTGGGGAAGGGGACAGCATGTCATGCAGGGCCACAGGGGTTGCACTCAGGAGCAGAGAGAACAAGCAAGCACTGTGGGAGGCAGGCTCTGTAACAACAAGAGGATGGGGTGACTCCTGGTTTCTGCAGAAGGATGTGATCAGCTTGTTTGAATCATCCCGTGAGCTGGCAAGGATCTGAATGAAGCCCGCTATTCAGTGATAAGCAGGCTCCACGCCTGGTTTCCACAATCAGGAATATGGTTTGGCTAAGGGACCTTATCTACAGGGTCATCAGGGTATGGAACTTGCAGTTAGACCATGTGAAACCCTCTCCGTTTTCCCACATAGGCATATATAATATTGGAGCTTACTTTTTAGGCTTGTACCATAAGATATGAAGCAATTACTGATATGTTAAGTGGGGTTACGTCTGCCATTTTATTCTTTATTTTCTGTTTGTTCATTCTGTTTCTCATTCCTATTTTTCCCTTACTTGCATTCTCGAGCATTTTTAGATTTCTAATTTGATTTATCTATAATGTTTTAACATACTTTTTTTTTTTAAGTTTTAAAAAAAAGAGACGGTAGAACAGAAAGTTCCCATATATATGCTCACTCAGTGTCACATCTTATTTACATCTTATATTAATTAGTATGACTGTTTCAATTAATGAACCAATATTTATACATTATTATTAACCAAAGTCTATATCTTATTTAGATTTCCTTAGTTTTACCTAACATCTTTCTGTGTTCCAGGATCCCATCCAGGATACTTATTGTGTTTAGTCATCACATCTCCTCAGGCTCCTCTTAGTTGTGACAGTTTCTCAAACTTTTCCTGATTTTTATGACCTTGACAATTTTGAAGAGTCCTGGTTAGGTATTATTCTATATTCAATGTATTCTATGATGCCCCCTTATCAAAATTCGCCTGAGGCTTTTTTCATGATTTGTCAAGGGTAATGGGTAAAGAGGTGAAGTGTCATTTTCATCACATCGTATCCAGGGTACATACTCACACCATGATTTATCACAGCAGGTGTTGACCGTGATCACCTGGTTGAAGTAGTGCTTGTCAGGTGTCTCCAGCGTAAAGTTACTTTCCCCCACCACCTATCTATTCTATACTCTTTGGAAGAAAAACACTATGTAGGCCCATACCTAAGGACTGGGAACTTACACTTCTCCTTCAGGCTGTAGTATCTGTATTAACTATTTCTAATTCTTCATAAGGGAGAGTTGTCTCTTCTCCCCCATTTATTTATTCAAGTATTTGTTTATATATCACTGTGAACTCATGGGTATTTATTTTGGGTGACAATATGTTACTACTTTATTATTTTCTTGCTCTAATTATTCCAAGTTTGACCATTGAGAGCTCTTTTGGTTGGCTCCTGTGTCCCTTCACACACACACACACACACACACACACACACACACACACCATTTCCTTACATTCTGGCACTACAAAATGCTCCAGGTTCATTTCATATATTTTTCCCCCAAGGCCTGGAGTCAGTCATTTCTTCAAGGAGCCCTGATTTGTTTTATTGGTGAATGGTGTTAGAAACCAAGATCTGTGTGCCCAGTGTGCTAATTGTTAGCAGGATGTCATTGCTTCTTTGTCCTCTCAGGTGACAGAGTAAGGAAAGCTATGTATGTATACTAACCCATACATATATTCATATGTATAGTACATGTTTGATATATCTCTTCACATAGTTTTTTACTGGTTTCCCTAGATATTATAATTATATACATAATATGTCACAGCTAACTGTATCAGCATTTTACCTCTTCAAGTGAAGTATAGAAACCTGACTTTCATTTAGGTTGTTTACCCTCCCCCTTTAAAATACAAATGTGTTAAATAAATATTTCCACTACAGACACTGACCACCTCACCAGATGATGTTATATGTTTTTGCTTCAACACAATTTTTTAAACTCTTGAGGAGAATTCTTAACCATTGCATTGTTTTACTTCCTTCCTGAAGTTTCAACTTCCCTTTGTTATTATTCACTTTCTGTTTAGAGACATTTCTTTAGTCATTCTTTAATGCTGGTGACAAATTTCCTTATTTTTCTTTTATCTGAGAATGCCTTAATTTTCCATTCATTTCTGAAGGATATTTTTGCTAGATATAGGATATGAGATTGACAGATTTTTTAAAACCCTTGGTCAATTTACATCAGATTTTCTTTTTTAAAATTTTATTTCTAAGAATATTTCCCCCCTCAATGCGATCTCATGGAAGGTAAACCATTCATATTGTCAGTGCCACATTCACTGGGATCCTCAAGAGGAATGTGGGGCAGGGTCTTTGTTTGAATAAGTAGTCTTCTGGAACCTGTTTTTGTTTTTAAACCAGAACCATAAGCAAGTATAGAATAAAGGCCATTTTTTTAGTTCCTTTCTGAAGAAAATGCCTTTTGTTTGAGGTGAGATGTGATATTATCCTGATCGAAACTAGAAACTTGCATTAATGTCTGTAGTTTTTCAGAATCATTTTAATTTATAATCTCCTTATATTCAGAAACATCAGGAATGTCCTGTTTAGTGATATGTGGATATAGCTATTAATATTGTTTTATGCCATTTTCAGCTAGATTCAACCTGCAACACACTACTTGGAGGCTATGGGGTGATTCTGAAGTAAAGACTTGCATTTTCCCAGTTCCTGGGCTTCTTCCTGCTGAAAGTCTTGCTCCATCATCTGCACCATATTCATTTCCAGAGTTCCTTCTGAAAAGCTTGTTATCACTCAAGCTGTTCTTTTGGTTCAGTCTTTGAAAAACATTTATAAAGGACAGAAAACCTCCAATGCTGAATTTTGTTATTTTCGGTGTGATTGTTTCTTATTCCACAAAGTAAAATTTTGTGACTTTGATAATCTACACATAAAGTTGCCAGTTTAGAAGAGCAACACTATTATCACACTCCTGCAAGCAACACCTACCATTTTCTTTTGTTCATCTCTTTCAATTGGAGTGGGATTGGCATTCTACCATCTTTATTATCATTTGTTTGAATTCTTGGTTTAAGATGAGCTTGCTTTGGATGTTAGATAGCTTATCCACACCAGAAAAAAGTACAGAGCTCCAGAAGAGAATAATTTATCAAAAGCACTTGTTCAACTGATGCTGCAGTGCCTTGAAATCTGGCCAATGCCTTTCCCTATACAAAAGGCATTTTGAGTTTACCACTTTATTCCTATGTACCAACTCTCTTTCCCACAGCTTTCATAGAAGTGTTTGACTTCTTGAGTAAATACAACCTTTCGTGGTTGTTGCTTTTGTTGTCCAAAGTTGTATCTAATTCATGGTCCTTGATTATTTTTTTTCAAGTGTAATTTCCCTCTGTTTGCACACACTTAAACCTGGAACCTTAAAAGAATGCCCAGTATGTCTGGGATGTGGGACACTGGTTTCAGCACTACCTGCTGATTCTAGACTTGGCACAGGAGAAATCTCACCCAAAGCTTGTGCCAGTTTTGCTTCCTTTTTTTTTTTTTTTAATTTTGCTTCCTTCTTATTTGAAATAAGATAACTGTATCTTATCTGGGAAGTTTGTCAACTCTCCCTCCCAGATCTTCAATGTCTTTTTGCAGTGTTTCAGATACCATGACAGAAGGCACATCAAGGAAACGTGCTTTTCCACAAAGGCTTGTTTTTAAATTTTTCCTATTGGTTATCCATTTTCACACGCTTTGAAGATGGTGTCTTCTTTGTTCTGGGGCTTGTTTACTTAGATTTTAGCCTGGAAATGCCCTTTGCTGTGAATGCTGACAACTCTGAGATTCATGGCAGCCGTCAGTACCTACATCCTGGGTCCAAAGAAAGTGCCCTGGACTAGGGACCCTAGAAGAAGTGGCTCTCCATGCACTTGAGATGCCTGTCTGCCTCCTCACACAATGACTCTGCTACCACTTCCAGGCCTTTGAACTTGCCATTCCTCTACTATAATGATCTTCTCCAGATCTCCACAGGACAGCTGTCCCTCCTTATTCAGGCCTCATCTCCTCCCCAAGACACACACACGCACTCCCCCCCCCCCAAACACACACACACACTAGTTGAGGCCCAGGAATCTACCCTGATTCTTTGGTGGTAATGATAATTGCTTTGGAAACTCTTATAAAAATGAAATTACCCTGTGTATTTATTAGTTAGGTGCTCAGTATCTCTCTTCTTGGTAAAATTTTAGTTCTGTCCAGGGAAGGAAACTTGACTCTTCTCTTCTCAGTCATGTGCCCATAACAATGCCCAACACACTGTGTAAATATCTGTTCGAACACATTGCATTGAATCCAGTTGAAGTGATTTCAAAGGAAATAAATGAAACAATTAAAAGATGGATACATTTTTGGCTTGAGGGCTCATTCAAAAGAAACAAAGCTGCTAAAATTAAGTATTGGCCATGAATTACTCTAGACTTTCAATAGAAAAGAACATCCACCAGGCATGGTGACTTGCTCCTAGAGTCCCAGGTACTTGGAAAGCTGAGGTAGGAGGTTAGTTTAAGCTTGAGAGCTGAAGGCTGCAGTGAGCTATGATTGTGCCACTGCACTCCAGCCTGGATGATAGGGTGAGATCTTGTCAAGAAAGAAAGAAAAAAGGAAGGAAGGGAGGGAGGGAAGGAGGGCGAGGAAGGAAGGAAGGAAGGAAGGAAGGAAGGAAGGAAAGGAGGGAGGGAGGGAGGGAAAGAAATAGAGAGAGAGAAAGAAAGAAAAAAGAAAGAAAAAGAAAGAAAGAAAGAAAGAGAAAGAAAAAGGGAAAAGAAAGGAACATCCTACTCAACCTGGATTCAACAAAGGAAAAGGTTCTCTTCTATCTCTTTATTTACTTACTTATTTATTTATTTATTTATTTATTTATTTATTTATTTATTGAGACAGGGTCTATTTTTTGTCACCCAGGCTGAAGAGCAGTGGTAAGATCTCAGCTCACTGTAACCTCTGCCTCCCAGGCTCAAGCAATCCTCCCACCTCAGCCTCCGGAGTAGCTGGGACTATAGACATACACCACTATGCCTGGCTAATTTTTAATTTTTTTTTTTTGTAGAGACAGGGTTTTGCCACATCGCCCAAGCTGGTCTCGAACTCCTAGGCTCAAGCAATCTGCCTACCTCAGCCTCACGAAGTGTTGAGATTACAGGCGTGAGCCACCACAGCTGGCTATCTCACCTTCTTACCTTCATTCAATGTTTCATGCATTTGACTAACAAGTAGTGGAGGACCTCCTGCAGCCAGCTACCTGTCAGGGGCCAGGGAATGGGTTGAGGACCCCCTATTCCTGCCTTCAAGGCACTCACTGTCTGAGCCCATGGTGGGAGCAAGGACAGGAAAATGCACCTGGGGGACTCGGAGCCTGGAGCAGAGCAGGTCACCAGAGTTCAAGTTATGCAGGGGTGTTGAAGAGGTAGCTGGAAGGTACCAGCTATAGGTCAGCATCCAGGGGTCCAACCTTGAGGAGACGGCACAAGCAGCAGCAGAGTCCTTTGCAGAGGCAAGGAGAAAACAGGTCAAGAGCAAAGACAGGAGCAGGAGAACAGGAAACCAGCATCCAGACTGAGTGGGTAGCCCGTAACCTACACAGTGCCTATTGGCTCTGGCCAGAGCTGGTGCTTGCACCTAGTGTTGTTGTTTTTGTTGTTGTTGATGATGATGACGTTGTTAAGAAGAAGAATGATCAGCATTTACTAAGCACTTATTTTTGCCAGTTATCATAGTGACATTACATGCTTGATCTCATGTAATCCATGGCAACAGGGTGATGACTTGGAGACTCTTACTTATTGCACTAGACTTATGCCAAATTAATTGACTTTTCCAAGTTTACACAGCTAATAAGTGGCAGCACTGGGCCCAAACTCAAGTCTGTCTCCTCTGGATATGTTAGAGGGGCTGGAGCATACACTGAGCTCACAGATCCAACAAAATTGCTTGTGGGCCTCCTACAGCAGCTTCTTTCTCTGCGCTCAGCCTTGACCTGGCCTGACCTTGACACATCTGTGTAGGGAGCTCCAGGTTGGTTTCAGACAAGGACAGCACATGCACAAAAGATGGGGTCAAGGAGAGCGCACAAGCCTGGAGGAACAGAACTGAGCTCCAAGCACCTGCAATGAAAGCGTCTGGAAAGCCAAAAGCCCAAGTTGAGTTTAGCAAAAATGCTAATCATAACAGAAAATATTGTTTTTGTTTGTTTGTTTTTCTCTTTGGTTTGTTTTATTTTGTTTTTAAAATTATTTATTTGTAGCAATCTTGTGAAACTTTTATTATTCGCCTGATATCTATCAATCTCAAATGAGCATTAAAAATAGTTTGTACATTCAGGAATTGTTCTTGGCATCCATAAGACAATATTTTCACTGGATAAGGCATGTGACTCATCCGCAACTGGGTAGTCCTGTATCACAAACCCCAGGATGGAAGGAGAGACAGAAGGGGCATGGGTTGGAAAAGAGCTAAAAAAGCCTGTAAGAGAAGAAATGAGGGGGTGGGGGTAGAGGGGAAGGGGAGAGTTCTCCTCCTGCATTTGAGAACAGTCTGGTTGGATTTGGGGGAGCCTTAAGTTACCTTCCTGGTGAATTCTGGGGTGTGGAAATAGCCAAAATCCTCATCTGCAACTTAAAAGAAATTCAGGAATAGAGAAAAGAACTACAAAAGAACAGTCAAAGGATAAAAACAATGATCAGAAGCAAGATAGAAAGAAAAGTGAATTCTGGAGAAGGCGGAAAGAGGCTTTCAACTACATGACAATAAATAACAGCTTCTTAGATTTTTAGCAAATAATTAACAAATGTGCATTTCACATATCAGGTGGTGGTTGGTCTGATGGCAAGACGCATTCTTGACCACAGCGATTTATGGAGGCTGCAGTGGCCACTGTGGCCTCTCCTTTAGCAGACACCCTCAAGGACAAGCTGATTTGACATCCACCTGCGTTTCAGGGTGGTTTTGCTAAAGAACCAGAGATAAATGAGGAGGCATATACAGATGACTCTCCTAACACTGACCTTCCCTCACACAGAAAGAGATAAATAGGCAGTCCACTTCGGGATCCAAAGGGCAGTGTAGTGGAAAGCTATCTGAGTGATGAAATTCCACCACTGTAAACCTCCTGAGAGGCATACAAAGGGGGTATGTATAGAATGTGCTCAAGTTAGCAAAAAATAAAAATAAAAGGTAGATAAAGAGAAGTGTAGTTGTAGGAAAAAGATTGAGCCAAAGGTTTTATAAATCACAGTTACAGACTGAGTTTTCATATTGGATGGAGATGTTTATTATTAAAAATATGCATTGCATGGTCAAATGATGAGAGTGCACTGATATGGTTTGGCTGTGTCCCCACCCAAATCCCAACTTGAATTGTCACTCCCAGAATTCTCACTTGTTGTGGGAGGGACCCCAGGGTGAGGTAATTGAATCATGGGGGTTGGTCTTTCCCAGGCTATTCTCATGATAGTTAATAAGTCTCACAAGATCTGACAGGTTTCTCAGGGGTTTCCGCTTTGCATCTTCCTCGTTTTCTCTTGCTGTGGCCATGTAAGAAGTGCATTTTCCCTCCCGCCATGATTCTGAGGCCTTCCAAGCCATGTGGAACTGTAAGTCCAATTAAACCTCTTTTCCTTCCCAGTCTCAGGTATGTCTTTATCAGCAGTGTGAAAATGGAGTAATAGAGTAAATTAAGTCCAATTAAACCTCTTTTCCTTCCCAGTCTCAGGTATGTCTTTATCAGCAGTGTGAAAATGGAGTAATAGAGTAAATTGGTAGCAGTAGAGTGCGGCATTGCTGAAAAGACACCCCAAAATATGGAAACGACTTTGGAACTGGGTAACAGGCAGAGGTTGGAACAGTTTGGAGGGCTCAGAAGAAGATAGGAAAACGTGGGAAAGCTTGGAACTTCCTAGAGACTTGTTGAATGGCTTTGCCCAAAATGCTGATAGTGATATGGACAATAAGGTCCAGGCTGAGGTGGTCTCAGATGGAGATGAGGAACTTTTTGGGAACTGGAGTAAAGGTGACTCTTGTTGTGTTTTAGCAAAGAGACTGATGGCATTTGGCCCCTGCCTTAGAAATTTGTGGAACATTGAACTTGAGAAGGATGATTTAGGGTATCTGGAAAAAGAAATTTTTAAGCAGCAAAGCACTGAGCAGGTGACTTTGGTGCTGTTAAGTGCATTCAGCTTTATAAAGGAAGCAGAGCATAAAAGTTTGGAAAACTTGCAGCCTGACAATGCAATAAAAAAGAAAAATCCATTTTCTGGAGAGAAATTCAAGCCACCTGCAGAAATTTGCATAAGTGGCAAGGAGCCTGATGTTAATCCCCAAGACCTTGGGGAAAATGTCTCCAGGCCGTGTCAGAGACCTTCATGGCAGCCCCTCCCATCACAGGCCTGGAGACCCAGGAGGAAAAAGTGGTTTCTTGGGCTGGGTCCAGGGTCCCTGTGCTGTGTGCAGCCTAGGGACTTGGTGCACTGTGTCCCAGCCACTCCAGCCATGGCTGAAAGGGGCCAAGATACAGCTCGGGCTGTGGCTTCAGAGGGTGGAAGTCCCAAACCTTGGCAGCTTCCACGTGGTGTTGAGCCTGTGGGTGCACAGAAGTCAAGAACTGAGGTGTGAGAACCTCTACCTAGATCTTTAAGATACATGGAAATGCCTGCATCCTCAGGCAGAAGTTTGCTGCAGGGGTGGGGCACTCATGGAGAACCTCTGCTAGGGCAGTGCAGAAGGGAAATGTGGGATTGGAGCCCCCCCACAGAGTCCTTACTGGGGCACTACCTAGTGGAGCTGTGAGAAGAAAGGCACTGTCCTCCAGACCCCAGAATGGTAGATCCACTGACAGCTTGCACCATGCACCTGGAAAAGCTGCAGACACTCAATGGAAGCCTGTGAAAGTAGCCTGAAGGGAGGCTGTACCCTGTAAAATCACAGGTTCCCCAAACCATGGGAACCCACCTCTTACATCAGCATAACTTGGATGTGAGACCTGGAGTCAAAGAAGATCATTTGGGAGCTTTAGAATTTGACTGCCCCACTGGATTTCAGGCTTGCATGGGCCCTGTAACCCCTTTGTTTTGGCCAATTTCTCCCATTTGGAACTGCTACATTTACCTAATACCTGTACCGCCATTGTATCTATGAAGTAACTAACTTGCTCTTGATTTTACAGGCTCATAGACAGAAGGGACTTGTCTTGTCTCAGATGAAACTTTGGACTGTGGACTTTCGGGTTAATGCTGAAATGAGTTAAGACTTTGGGGAGCTGTTGGGAAGGCATGACTGGTTTTGAAATGTGAGGACATGAGATTTGGGAGGGGCCAAGGGCAGAATGATATAGTTTGGCTGTGTCCCCACCCAAATCTCAACTTGAATTGTATGTTCCAGGATTCCCACATGTTGAGGGAGGGACCCAGCAGGGAGGTAATGGAATCATGGGGGCCAGTCTTTCCCATGCTATTCTTCTGATAGTTAATAAGTCTCATGAGATCCGATGGATTTATCAGGGGCTTCGGCTTCTGCTTCTTCCTCATTTTCTCTTGCTGCCACCATGTAAGAAGTGCCTTTTGCTTCCCACCATGATTCTAAGGCCTCCCCAGCCATGTGGAACTGTAAGTCCAATTAAACCTCTTTTTCTTTCCAGTCTCGGGTATGACTTTATCAGCAGCAAGAAAATGGACTAATACATGCACTATGAATCATAGGTCACAATTAAGCCAGTTTCCTGCACCTGAGGTCCAATTTACAAAATAAAATGATTGTCATGATATATTATTTAAAAATAGGAGAAGTTTGGTATACAAAAGACGCTCCTTTAAAAATACTAGAAGTTAAATTTCTGGGTGAAATGATTGGAAGAAATTTGTATTTACTCGTCAAAGTTTTCTTGGATGAGCATGTAGTCTATTCATACGCAGAGAAGGGCAGGAAGGAGGTTTTAAAAAAAAAAAAAAAGTAAACCCCATGACCCTTCATTTAGGCCCTCCCCCTCTCATTCTAATTTTTATCAGTCTTCTAATTATGTCAGTTCTTAGACATGGGGTTTCCTCTTGGGCAATAGGGCATTTCCTACACTGGGTCTGGTTCTCCTGAGAACGTGAAGCAGGCCTTGCTGGAAAGCCAGGCCTCCCAGAAGGTGCCTGGCAATGACTCCAGCCTCAGGTCCCTGCTGCAGATGCCAACATCTAATGTGCAATGTGTTTTCCCAAGCCAAGGCGCCTTTTCAAGAGTGGGCTCATTGCCACACTGGCTGGGAAGAAGCACTGTCCGGTCCTCACCATTCAACTCAGACATTGGCCCCCAGCCAGTGTCCGTCCAATAAGACCAGGGACTGCCAGCCACTGGTCAGGAAGCTGTTCATCAAGCTGGGGAAGTCTGGAGCATACACGGCTTACTCTAAGGTCCATTTATTCTCCCGGTACTTACAATCTTCTCTCAAAAGACACAATGCTTTCCTAAAAATAATTAATAATGGCAGCAAAAGTGAAAAACAAGCTCCGTCTCCTTCCTTCCGCAGACACAGAGAACTTCAAGGCTGTCTTGATCAAAAAATGGGAGGTGTAGACTGAGAGCAGGGATGGCGTGGAAGGAGGGATGAGAGGTCTCCCGTAGAGGTATTCAGGTTCAATGCATTTCCTGCAACATAAAGGAACGTGCCTCCTGTCAAGCAAGGACACTGTGTCTGAAGATTGTAAAACAATAATATATTGGGCAACTCCATGCCCCACAGACAAAGAGCATTGTGATCATGAATTTCCACCTGGCTCTACTGTTGCCTCTGTCTGGTCTTGGACAAGTCTTATAACATCTCTACACCTCAATTTTCATCCCTAGCCCTATAAAATGACAGTAATAATATTAACATCAGACAGGGTTGGATGAGGATTGAACACATAGCACATTAACTGGTATATAATATGCCCTCAACATTTTGTAGTTGTTATACTTATCATATGCTTTTCTAATGGTAACTGTTCACAGAATAAGGCCTACCAGCCAGGGAGAGACCAGGTTACAAGCATAGGGTGTTGGCATGAGTGATCACTGTCTTTCATGTCTACCCCGTAAAGAGTACCTTGGAAGGAAACTCTCCAGCCACCACCATCTCGGGTCATGCCTGTAATAGGACAGTAACATGAGCCCTGGACTGGGAGTTGGAAAAATCATGTCATCTCAAATGCTCTTCATTTTACTGAGGACTTACTATGTGCCAGATGCACTACTAGAAGCCAGAGTCGCAATGAGGTAACTGTGGGTAAATTACATATCATATCTGAGATCTGGTTTTCACATTTCTAAAGTCAGAACCAAAAATGAGATGCTAGAAATAAAAGCTCACTGTAAGTGGTCAAGTGGCTTTTAGATACACCGAGTTAGAACTTTCCACATGACGATATTCTGAGACTACACCATATAGACCACATGCACAGCTTTCTCAAGTGATGCTGGAAATGTGGCTGATGACTAAATGTTAATGGAGATTGTCAGGGATGGTGGAGATGCAGACGAAAGTCTATCTGAGGGGTTCATACCTTTGAATGTGGTGTCTCAACTAATATTTCTTGAACACAAACCACACTCCAGCATCATTCTTAGAGCTTTGGGCCTTGAAGTCTAATGGCGAGAGCAATGCAGGACTAAGCCAGTACATGCCAACTATGCTTTGAATGTGTTCCCCAAAGTTCATGCATTGGGAACTTACTCCCCAGTGCAACTGTGCTGAGAAATAGGATCTTTAAGCGATTATTATTTCATGAGGGCTCTGCCATCAGGAATGGATTAATGTCATTATTGAGGGAGTGGATTCTTTATCTTGAGAGTGGATTTGTTATAAAAGCAAGGTCAGCCCTCTCTTTCTCTCTCCTGTAAACTTTCTTGCTATATGAGAGCTTCCCTTATCAGATGCAGTCCCTCAATATTGGACTTCCCAGCCTCCAGAACCATAAGCCAAATAAATATCTATTCATTATGAATTACCTAGTCTGTGGTATTCTGTTATAGCAACACAAAATTACTAAGACAATGCCCACATGGGAAGTCAAATATAAGTGAAGAAACTCCCCAGCAGGAAATAATACTAGTCAGAGAAAAGTGGTGGGGTTAGCCACCACTGAACTAGTGATGGAATGCTTGATAAATATTTTATAACCTCTATGCATACTTCTTTTTAATTGAAGTGTGCCAGGCCTATCTCTAACATATTTTGCATGTTTGTGATATCATTAAGTGTAGAGGGTTTTTAAATAATAATCTGACTCAAAAGAAAGAGACAAAATTGAATATAATGAACTCCAAGAAGATACAGGAACTGTACAGATTGCTTAGAGTATAAGAAACTTGCTTAAATATGTGAAACTTGATTGTGATTAGAAAAAAATTTAGTTATTTAATCCTGTTGTTCCTAGTTATTCAACATTTGGATGCCATAAAAGAAAAAATGGGCTGGGCACAGTAGCTCACACCTGTAATCTCAGCACTTTGGGAGGCCAAGGCAGGCAGATCATTTGAGGTCAGGAGTTCGAGACCAGCCTGGACAACATGGTGAAACCCTGTCTCTACTAAAAACACAAAACAAACAAAAACAATTAGCTGGGCATGGTGGCACACACCTGTAATCCCAGCTACTCGGGAGGCTGATGCAAGAGAATTGCTTGAACCTGGGAGGTGGAGGTTGTGGTAAGCCGAGATAGCATGCCACTGCATGTCATACATGCTGCTCCAGCCTGGGTGACAGAGTGAGACTCCTTGTCAAAAAAAGAAAAAAGAAGAGACAAAAAAAAAAAACAGAAAAAATTAAAAAAACAATTCAACTACATTTTGAAACAATAACAACAACAACTTCATGGCAAAAGAAAAAGAAAAAGAAAAATGCCATGGGCAAGCACAAAAGATAAATGACTACACCAGGAAAAAACACTGCAGTTTATAACACAGACCAAAGATATGCAGAAGGAGCTTCATGTATAAGGATCTCCTAGATATCAACAAGAGAATAAAACTCAGTAGATAAATGTGCAAAGAACAGACACATATTTCACAGAAAAGGAAATACAAATGGTCCTTAAACAAGTAAAACAACCACAATAAAAACGACAACTACATTGGGATGGCATTCACTACCTTTCAAATTGGCAAAATTGTAGTAGTGTGCTAGAGCTGACTCTTGACAGCTAACCATGAATAATTACCAAATTTTCAGGAGCTGGATTTATGAGTAGGTCATTATATGCAGATTGTTGCTAAAATTTAATTATATAAATTTATAACTAAATAAATCGTAGAAATACAAAGGAAATAAAAACTCTTAAATTCCTCATTATCTTACTACATTTCACAATTATCCCTGTTACTTGTATCTCTTGCATCTGTGTGGTAGAAATACTATACAGTGGGTGTTTTGGCCCATCTCTTCCCAACTCCATGTTCAGGGACTTCATGTTGATAGCTTGCAATTGGCATGGGTGGAAGTATTTACACCATGGAAATTAGCAGACACTACAATTAGGGCTTCTTGTTTTTCTGGTTTTGGGATTTGTTTTGTTTTGTTATGTTTGGAGACATGGTTGTTAAACATTTACCAGCACACCATTGCAGAAATCCCAAGTGTTAGTAACAAAGGTGCTGGGATTACAGGCATGAGCCACTGCACCTGGCTTCAAATGTTGGTAACATATTTTATTGGAAAGGCTGGGAGAAGCAGCCACTCTTACAGCTGACAGGAGTACCCAGCAGTTGATAGAACCCTGTGGAAGGCACTCTGGTAATATGTGCCAAAATTATAAAGGGATTTACCCTTTGCCCAGCAACTCCCCCACTGGGAATCTATTCTACAGCTCTGCCTATGTGTGCATGCAACAAGGTGACTGTAAGGTCATCCAGCAAGGTTTGTAAGAGCAAAAGACACAGGTCAGCCAGGATCCTTCCACAGAGACTGATGAAACCAAACACAGTCCATCTTGACACTGGACTCTCACACGGCTGATAAAGAAAGGGGAAGCTTTCCATTAAATGATATGAAAAGTTCTCAGACATAATAAGTGAAACAAAGCAAGGCACAAAACAGTATGCCTCCTTTTGTGTAAAAGGGGGGAAACATGAATGTATTTATGCATGTTTATATTTGCATAATGAAATTGTGAAGGTTAGACTGATACAATAAAACTAATTACCTGATTCAAGAGGTGATTGGCTGGAATGTGCAATCTGAAAAGGCTAGCGATATAAAAGCAGACAAAATTAAGCTTTCCTTCACCAAGAACACAGAAGCAAACATTTCCCAAGGAGCAAGTAAGAAAGAAGAATAAGTAGTGGGTTTTGTCTTTAAATAACATTTCCCTACAGATTTACACAAATGGGGAAGGCCAAAGGAAGATGGAACTAAGGGAAATTGGCAAGGAGAAGGCAGGGCTCAGAGGCTTATAGGAAATGAAAGAGAAGTCATTGCATGACAGAGAAGGTCACACAGAGAGGCACTGCGGTTTCATTTGAGAGGGAGGAGAAAGTGCAGTAGCAGAGACTCAGTCTAGAGGTGTAAATCTTCCCAGGAAGGCTTGCAGGCTGTGCTGTGGTGCTGTGTGGTTCCAAGGCTGAAGGCGACAGTCAGGAGCATTCAAGACCAGGATAGACCCAAGGGTTGAGGCACAGCTGCTCAACTGGACTGCAGAAACGCACATACAAGAAGCAAGGAACAACCCATGACACACAGCCGCCCTCTTTTGTTTTTTTTTTAGGTGCCGTGCATATGTGCATATGCCATAAAATTTATCCTTCTAGAAAGTACAATTCAGCTAGTTTTAGTATATTCAGAGTTGTACAACCATCACTACTATCTAATTTCAGAACATTTTCACCACCCCCAAAAAGAAAACACACACCCATGAGTAGTCACTCCCTAGATCCCTCTCCTCTAGCTCTGCCAGCCACTAATCTACTTTCTTTTTTTTTTTTTTTTTTTTTGAGACAGAGTCTTGCTCTGTCACCCAGGCTGGAGTGCAGTGGCGCAATCTCGGCTCAACTGCAAGCTCCGCCTCCCGGGTTCACGCCATTCTTCTGCCTCAGCCTCCGGAGTACCTTGTACTATAGGCACCCGAGTACCTGGTACTATAGGCACCCATCACCACGCCTGGCTAATTTTTTGTGTTTTTAGTAGAGACGGGTTTCACCATGTTAGCCAGGATGTTCTCCACCTCCTGACCTCGGGATCTGCCTGCCTCAGCCTCCCAAAGTGCTGGGATTACAGGCATAAGCCACTGCGCCCGGCCTCTACTTTCTGTCTCTACAGATTTGCCTGTTAATGGATGTTTCGGATAAATGGAATCATACAATATATGGCCTTTTGTGTTTTTTTTTACTCAGCACATTTTCAACACTTACCCCTATTGTCCCATTTATCAGTATTTCATTTCTTTGTCTTGCCAAAGGAAAGTTCTTGGTATGAATATGCCACATTTTATTTATTGGTTCATCAGTTTGTAGACACTTGGACTGTTTCCACTTTGGGCTATCATGAATAACGCTGCAATGAACATTTGTGTACACGTTTCGTTTTTGTGGGGGCATATGTTTTTATTTCTCTTGAGTATACACCTAGGAATGGAATTGCTGAGTCGTATGGAAACTCTACATTTAACTTTTCAAGGAATTGCTAGACTGTTTTCCAAAGCAGCTATGCCATTTTAAAATGCCATCAGCAAGGTCACCATATCCTCACCAACATGTATTTTTTTCAGCCATGCTAGTGGGGGTGAAATGATATTTGCCTGTAGCCAGCTGCCCTTTTTTGATTGATCTTCATCCTGCCTGCCAGACTTTTCACCTGTTTGCTCCATCATCCCCTTCTGTTTGATAAGCTCTAAGTTTCCTTGGCTTACAGTGTTGCTTTTCTTGGTAATATATGCTAAATGTTTACTAGTGCTCACATAAAGCAATTTTACCCAATATCCTATTCAGCAGGAGATTCCCAAACCCACGAATACTCTCAGGGGAAACTGCAGAATGACCACCGAGTTCATAGTCCTTGGGATTTAGGTTGCCAATGCAGTGTACCCAGGGTTGGAAATCTGGGGTGGCCTACCTACTTGGGGACAAACATTAAAGCCTTCTGTTGGTCACTTCAATCATTCTCTTTTCAAAACAACATGACTTCATCATGTATTAATTGAAAGCAGCAATTTTGAATCACTGAGATACTCAAACTTTAATTTCTTGGATGCCCAAGGCTATGTCATCTCTAAGCCCATGTTGGTCCCAAAGAGAAAGAAAAATGGATTTGCTCACAAGCCAGGCTATGCAGACCCACCACGCGGAACAGCAGGTGGAGGGTGGAAGTCGGCTCTCCTACTGCTGACCACACTGCTCCATTTTCCACTGCACATAAACTCGGGACTGGTGGTGTCGACGAATTCCCCACACAAGACTCCAAACCTGCTTCCTAAACAATTTGACAAATGACTGTCCTAGTGAGTACATATCCCTGGGATCCCGGGAATTATAGTACAATGATTCACTCTTTGTTAACATTTTATCACCTTTTGCTCTCTTTCTCTTTTTTCTTTTATCTCTCTTTATGTTGCTGTTGAACCATTTGAGAGTAAATTGACCGTTCACATCTCAATACCTCAGCACGTACTTCCTAACAACAAGGAATTAGCTTATATAATCACAATACAAGGATCAAATTCAGAAAATTTATTCATTTTTATGCTTTACTTTTATTTTTGAGACGGAGTCTCACTCTGTCATTCAGGCTGGAGTGCAGTGGCGTGATCTCTGCTCACTGCAACCTCTGTCTCCCGGGTTCAAGCAGTTATCGTGCCTCAACTTCCCAGGTAGCTGGGATTACAGGCACCCGCCACCATGCCCGGCTAATTTTTGTATTTTTAGTAGAGATGGGGTTTACCGTGTTGGCCAGGCTGTGATCCACTCGCCTCAGCCTCCCAAAGTGCTGAGATCACAGGCATGAACCACCACACCTCGCCCAATTCAGAAAACTTATTATTTATGTATTATTATTTAATATAGCATACAAATTTAAATGTCATCAAATTGTCCTGATAATATCTTTTATAAGACCCCACCCCCAATTAAGGATCCAATCTAGGATCATGCATGGGATTTAGTTATTTATTTTTCCAACTTTGAGAAAGGAAGGAAGGAAAGAAGGAGGGAGGGAAGGAGAGGGGGAGAATGAAGGGAAGAAGGAAGGAAGGAAGGAAGGAAGGAAGGAAGGAAGGAAGGAAGGAAGGAAGGAAGGAAGGAAGCAAGGAAGGAAGGAAGGAAGGGAGGGAAGGAGGGAGGGAGGGAGAAAGATTTAGTACCTTGGCCACTTTAATAGTCACAAGATGATCTTTCCTATAACGGCCTCTCATCTCTTGAATGCCCTTTGCCCCTCCCTACTCTGCGTGGGCCACCCCATCCATGCCATGCCCTAGTTGTGGACATTGCAGCAGCAGGGCTAAATTAGTCCTAAACTAAATGCTGCTCTGGGCCTGCCATAAAACACATAAAAGTAAGCTTTGAAGTGGTCAACCTGATCCCAAGTAACTTAAGTGTGTTCCAAAAGAAAGTCCAACACTCTTTATAGAAATGCAACAAAATCTAGACCTCGACAATGAAAAATGCACTATATAGAGCATCTAATAAAAAACTGCTAGGCATACAAAGAAGCAAGAAAACTATAACCCATAAACTGGATTTTTAAAAAAGACAGTCAATAGAAATTACAGGCCGGGCGTGGTGGCTCATGCCTGTAATCCCAGCTCTCAGGGAGGCAGAGGCAGGAGGATAGCTTGAGCCCAGGAGTTCAAGACCTGCCTGGGTAATATAGCGAGACCCTGTTTTTTAAAAAAAAAAATTTTTTAATAAAAATAGAAATTACAGAGATGATTAAACTATCTGATGAGGACTTTAAAACAGCTATTTTTAATCTTACAAATATTTTCTTTTTTTTTTTTTTGAGATGGAGTTTTGCTCCTGTTGTCCAAGCCAGAGTGCAGTGGTACAATCTCGGCTCACTGCAAGCTCTGCCTCCCGGGTTCAAGTGATTCTCCTGCCTCAGCCTCCCGAGTAGCTGAGATTACAGGCATGTGCTACCACGCCCAGCTAATTTTTTGCATTTTTGGTAGAAAAGGAGTTTCACCTTGTTGGCCAGGCTGGTCTGTAACTCCTGACCTCAAATGATTCACCCGCTTCAGCCTCCCAAAGTGCTGGGATTACAGGTGTGAGCCACCGAAAAGGAATGCATAAACATGAGAAGCAAAGAAACAGAAGATACGAAAACCACACACATGAAATTTCTAGAAATGAAAAGTAAAATATCAGAAATGCAAAGTTCACTGGATGAGATGGACGGTACATTAGATGCTGCAGAAGAAAAGATCAGCAAACTAGAAGGCAGGCCCATGGCACCTATCCCAAATGAAACAGAGAATGGAGAAGAAGTTAAAAGAAAAACAAAAACAAAAAACTTTTACAGGGCCTCAGTGAGCTGTGGGGCAATATCAATTAATTTAATATACATGTTTGGGGTTTGCAGGGGAAGGAATGGTATAGATGGAGCAGGGTTGGTCAAGATCGTTATTGAAGCGGGTGGTTGGAGACACAAGCATTTAAGCATTTGTTCTTTCACCCTATGTTTGCACATGTTTGAAATCTGCCATGAAAAAGGGTTAGAAGACAGCCTTTTTTTTTTTTTTTTTTTTTTTTTTTTTTTTTTTGAGACAGACTTTCGTTCATGTTGCCCAGGCTGGAGTGCAATGTCATGATCTTGGCTCACTGCAACCTCCACCCCACTCCCCGGGTTCAAAAGATTCTCCTGCCTCAGCCTCCTGAGTAGCTGGGAGTACATGCGTGCATCACCACGCCCAGCTAATTTTGTATTTTTAGTAGAGATGGGGTTTCTCCATGTTGGTCAGGCTGGACAGAGCCTCTCTTGACCCACATCCTCTCCATCCAACCCTTTGCGGTTGTCTGTGTCCACAGTCCCCAATTCCCTTGAACCCATCCCACTCAGGCTTTTGCTGCAAATTCTCCATTCAAATGAGCTCCAAATTGCCAAGCCCCCAGATTACCTGACCTAAGAGCTGCTGTGACACAGCCAGACACCCCCTCCAGTTCACCACTGCTTTCCTGCTTTCCTCTCCCCTCACTGAATGCCCCTCCTCTGTCTCCTGCCCTGGGTCTAGCCCAGCCTCAAAATATCAGAGGCACTCCCTAGGTAACCCATCCACTCTCATGTTTGAAATACAGTCTGTATGCTGATGACGCCCATGTTTATATTTCCAGGCTGGACCCCTCCCTCAACTCCACATGCACATATCCAGCTGTCTAACATCTGCCTTTGGTATTTCCCAGTGTAATGTATCCAAAAATGAGTTCCTGTTCTTCCTGGCAAACCTGCTTTCCTGTCACCTGCCCCACCTCAGTGAATAGTAATGTCACCATCCTTGGAGTCAGAATCAATTCATTCACACCCGTCATCCAATCCCTGAGCAAATTTTTGGGTCTCACTTTCCCAGCTGAACCTTATTGCGACCACTTTTCACCATCTGTGGAGCAGCCACCCTGATCAAAGTCACCGTCTGAATTATTGCTTGAATTATTGCAATAATGTCCAAATGGGTCTTCATGCTTCCATCCTTGCCCACAATTATCTATTGTCAACTGAGGAGCCAGAGAGATCCTGTTAAACACAACTCAGGACATGTGACTCCCCTTTCCAAACCCTCCATGGTTTCCCACCTCACTCAGCAAACAGTCATTCCTCACCATGGCCTATGAGGTCAACCTGAGCTCATCCCCAGAAACCCCCCTCTGACGCCAGCTCCTATGACTCCCCTCACTCACTCACTCCAGTCACCCTGCCCTCTCTGCAGTTTCTCCGTCTTGGCACATTGCCATCACAGGGCCTTTGCATGGCTATTTCCTCACCTTTAATGCTCAATCCCACCCCAGGGTCATGCTCTCATCTCTTTCAAGTCTGTCCTCAAATGCCACTTTCTCACAGGCTTTTCCTGGTCAAGATATTCACTCTTGCAAATACCCCTGTAACCACGACCCTTGTTTCTTCTCTATTTTTCTCCATGGCACTTATCACCTTCTAGAATACTCTATGTGTTCACTTTGTTCATCATTCATCTCACCCTGGGGCACCATCAGGGCAAGAACTTCTGTCTGCCTTTTTAACTGTAATACCCTGGCAAGAATAGCATTTGGCATAAAACTGATATACAATCAATGTTTTCTATTAGTCACTTAATTTGCATTTTATCTTTTGAGAATTATCTAGTCATGTGGTCAGTTATTAGGAAATGACTCTCACACCAGCTGCTGCCTCTGGATAATTTATTTAACATATCTGAACCTCAGCTTTCCTATATATGAAGTGGAGATGACATGTGATTGTGAGGTTTAAATGAGTTAACTGGTGTTTCCTTCCCTTGTTCTCTCCTTGGATATTGTACGATGCCCTCCCCGGTCCAGAGCTCAGCAGCTGCTGTGCAGGGCTGCACTCCACCTTTCCTGTCTCCTTGAGTGAGCACTCAGGGACTCAGTGCACTGAGTTGAGGAGGGTTCTAGCATTTCCCACAATTTGATTCTCTTGACATTGAACCAAAGAAAATCACAAAAACCCTATAGTTGTCTAGGAGGGAAATTCCTTGACCCCTTTCCACAAGGGTTGTTCATTGAGTCCATATCTCCTGGGGTGTAATGGTCACCATGTGGCCCTCCTCTGACTCCCCCAGAGTCAGACTGCCCCTGCTGTCCCAGGCAGCCGAGGGTCAGCAAGCTCTGGGTCACATCCATGGGTCCTGACCTTAATGGCCTGTCCCCAGTTCTGGAGAGAGACTAATGTCCAAGCCTAGCTAGCGCTACTGCTACAAATGCTGTCTCTCACAGTAGCCAAAAACTGGAAATAAACAAGGGCACAACAACGGGAGAATGAATGAAGAAATTATAGGATAATTATACAATGGAACATCACCCAGCAAACAAATACACTACTGACAGACACAACAGCAGGGATGTGTTTCTAAAACACTGTACTAAATTCAAGCCACTAGGCACCAAATAGTGTGTACTATACAATTCCATTTATGTGAATCTCAAGAACAGACAAAATTATTCTGTGGGGTTAAAAATCAGGACAGCAGTCACCTGTGAGTCAGCAGAGGTTGGGGTAACATACAGGAAATTTTACTAGAAAGGGACAGAACGGGAAGTTGAGTCGTGCTGGTCACAGACTGCCATCTGGAGCAAGAATGCAATGAATGCGTGCACAGGCAGCACTCACAGTGTCGACACTGCTGGGAAAGATCCAGAAGACTGGCACCGTGACTGGGGCACAAAATCAGAAAGGCCGTCTCTCACTAAACGCCGAAGACAAGTTCCACTGCCTGTAACCTGAGGACTAGGAAAGTAGCAGGACAAAAGGTTGAGTCTATTGAGGAAGACAAGGCCAGGGTGTGGAAGCACAGCTAAGTAACTACCACCACCTCCTGGAAGTCAGGAAGGCAAAAGAAACAGGAACAGGAAGTTAATTTCAGGCAGTGAGAACAGAGATCCAGTTGTGCAGTGGGAACCACAGGAACCCAGGAAGGTACCAAATCCTGTGGAGGTGGCGGGGTGAGAAGCCAGGAGAGCCCTGGGGGAAAGCGCCATTTGAGCCCAGAGGGACATAGTAGATAAGATGGCTGCAGGGCAGGAACCTCAAAAGACGCAGCACCTTGTCCATTTTTTTTCCCATTTGCTGAGTGAGAAGTGAACTATTTGGGCCCGGGCTGCGTCTTTCCTGGTGTTCAGAAAGTGCAAGCAGGTTTGACCTGAATCCGAGGCTGGGTAGTAAAGTGATAGACAGCCGAGGCTGCACTCAGCCCAGCTCGTCTGCTTAGCCATCCATACCGTCTACCTCCCTTCCAGGCTTGCACCAGCCAGAGACAGTGTTGAGTACACAGCATGGATACATCAGTTCAGGAAGATATGAGAAGCAAATGGCGGAGAGGAGGGGGAGTGCTGCTGATGGGCGGAGCAGGGTGTGCGTGGGCCAGAGGACTCTTGTGGTAATGGTACGACCCATGGAGAGACTCACCAGCTCTCCGGTGGGAATACGTAGCAGTTTACATGATCTTTTTATTTTAATTTTTTATTAATACATAATTGTACATCTTTATGGAGTACATGTGATTTTTTTAATGTAACACCTACTAAGGCCGAGCACAGTGGTTCACGCCTGTAATCCCAGCACTTTGGGAGGCCGAGGCAGGCGGATCACTTGAGGTCAGGAGTTCAAGACCAGCCTGGCCAAAGGGCGAAACCCCGTCTCTGCCAAAACTACAAAAATTAGCTGGGCTTGGTGACAGGTGCCTGTAATCCAAGCTACCTGGGAGGCTGAGGCAGGAGAATCACTTGAACTTGGTGAAGGCTGAGGTTGCAGTGAATCAAGATGACGCCACTGCACTCCAGCCTGCATGACAGAGTGAGACTCTGTCTGGAAAAAAAAAAATGTAACGCATACTGAATGATTTCTGGCACTGCTTTT
>NC_045448.1:93931082-93954099 GCF_002776525.5 Piliocolobus tephrosceles | reverse complement strand
GAGGAAATACTTTTGAAACACAATACATTATTTTGAAAAAAAAAAAAGTATTTCCTGCTTAAGAGAACTATTTCAAGCACTTGAGAGGTGGCCCTGCATGTCGACAGCTGCTATTAATTAAATTACTTTATCTTCTCATAGAAGCAGCATAGCAAAGTGGGAGGTGGGCTCTGGAGGTCTCAGGAAACATGGGGGCCTGGAGTCCAGCTGCCTCCTCCAGGGAGCTGTAACCTGGGAAATGACACTTAGCAACCCAGAGCTCATATCCTCCAATGTCAAATGAGAATGTCAGTATAGCATATGATAATGCACATTATATCCTGGCTGGCAACAAGCTCTAATGCGTTTACTTAACACATTTGTGTTTGTGTGTAATATATTACTGTATATTTCATTATTCGGAAAAGTATTTACACTAATATATTATTGCTATTATTAAATAAAGTTTCCAATTATTTTAATATTTCAATTATATAACATAGTAATTGATTGATCACAAAGATTTTTGAAAGGTCAAATGAGAAATACAAGTCCAGTGTTCCTGACCAATGCCCAGCATTTTGCCAACACCCAGTAAATGCTATTTGGTGATAATAGGAGGAGGAAGAGTATCATTATTGTTGTTATTATTATTTAATAATTATTGTGAGATGAGTTGCTGTATAAATTCAAAAGAATTAAAATTTGATTTCTTCAGAAATAGTCTAAGTTTCAGAAACTGTTTTCTACAATGCAATCAAACCTTTCCTTAAGTACCCCAGACTCTCTCTCAACGTCCATATTCTGTAAATAGAGTTTAAACACAGAGCTTCATTCTACCCACACCTCCACTCATTCCATGCTGCTGATAGGAACCCAAGCCTCTCTTCCTCATCTCCAACTCCACACCAGAGGCGTCCACAGACAGACGGAGAGACAAAATCCATTAGCATGAGCATGGCTGGAGCACTCCAGGCATTCAGGTCCTCCTGGGCAGTCTTACGGCACCTTGTGTTGAAATGTGGGCAGCCCCTGTGTATACGGGACCTTTGACATAAGTGACTCCATCTTAGAAAAAGACTCCATCTTACATTTTAAAAGACATCATGCCAACAAGAACCAGATGTTTGTCTAATCAATAGTGACTATACCCAATCAGATAAGGTTTACTTTATCAGTCCTCACCAGAGGACTCGGGGGCTATAAAAAGAGGAAGAATTCACCAGCTCCAGATGGCCATCTTCATAGACCCCATCCTGCTGTCACTCATGACCAGCACCCAGCATCTACCACCAAAGTCTCTTTCTTACAAAATGCTGATGTCCATCCAGATCAGACCAGGACATTCTCCTTGTTCATGTTACCCTCTTGGACTGGTTCATTAACCCGTTATCCTATCCCCCTTTCTCTTAATGTTAAATATTACTTTATGAACGTTTACTGATGTAAAAGATTTAATCTACAGCATTTGTATATTGATTAAGTATACTACTATGTCTTGTTTGCAATACTGACTGATTTGTAAAGTGTGCCTACGACTTTAACTACCAAGTAAACAGGTAGCACTAAAGAAAATCGCCTCCTTGGGAACTCCATGCAGCTAGTGGCGTTTATGACTGAAATTGCACCAATAAAAGTCTGACCTTATACAAAGACACAAATGTTCATGGACCTGGTTGTATCTGACCCTGTGCCACTCAGGACACACTGGCTGGGCCGAGACCCTGCTGCTCGTGCTGCTGGGTGTGAGACGCAGGCTTTGTTTCCACATGGGAGAACCAGAGCCAATGGCCAACATTCAAGCCTGCCAGAGCCAGGCATCACTTCAGTGAAGCTCAGTGAAGGTGCACTATTATCTTTGCATTTATCACTGAGAAAACAGAGACACCAAGGAGTTAAATGACTTGCTGAGCATCATACAGCCTTTCCATGGTAGAGCTTAGACTCTAGACGTGCCAGTTCCAAATCTCTGCCCCCTGCAATTACAGTAACCATGAATTCCAACTTGGAGCCCCCGCAGAGGCAGAAAGAGGGACAGACCCTGAGGACATTTGAAGACATTGCGCTAAGTGAAATGAGCCAGACACGGAAGACAAATACCGCATGATCTCATTCATATATGGAATCTATTATAAAAAGTCAAACTCAGAAGTAGAAAGTAGAGTGGTGATAGCAGGGGCTGGAGTCAGGGGTATGGGGAAGGTTTGGGAGATATTGTTCAGTGGTAATAGCAGGGGCTGGAGTCAGGGGTATGGGGAAGGTTTGGGAGATATTGATACAAAAGTTCAGTTAGACAGGAGGAATAAGTTCAAGAGATCTATTATACGACATGGTGACTGTAGTTAATAATGTATTTTGAGACTCACTGAGAGTAGATTTTAAGTGTTCTCACCACACAAAAAATAGGAGGTGATACACAGGTTAGTAGCTCAATTTAGCCATCCCACAAAGTATACATATTGCAACACATCATATTATAAGCCATTAATGTATAAAATTTTTATTTGTCAGTTAAAAAGAAAAAGAACTCATCTTTTTATTTTGCCCTTTAAGTCTAAGTCTTCTATCTGGGACTAGTTCAACGAAGAAAAAATTTCATAAATACTTTTAAGAAGTCCAATATATTATGTTTCTCCTTTTTGGAATTTAGACGACACATTAGCATATTAAAACTTTTGAGAAGCTGTGCAGTAATTTAAAATGTTTAACTGTGTTTAAACCAATGTTTCATATTCACTCTAGAACCCTTTCTTTGAGCGACACCCGTTAATACCCTGGGTAACTCATTTTGGAAAATAATACTTCAACATCTGAACTTTTGAGAACTTGCAATCTTAATCATCTTTTCATCCTATCTCCCACTATACTCCTTTCCCTGCGGCCTGCTGTCTTTTGTGCAAATAATGGATCTTCAATAAATATTTACTAAATAAGGGGAAAAAATAGAGAGAGGACTGGGGAGTCTAATGGTTGAGAATGCATGAGAAAGACCCTGGAAAGCCTGGGGCTGTGTCCGAAGTCACTGTCGTGAGCAGGGGCTGGGCCTGGGTGGCCTGCTGCACCCACGAGAAAGTTGAGGTGCAGAGAGGAGAAGCTCCAGGGGAGTCGTGTGTGGAACACAGGTCTTCCAGAGAGGAACCCCTGGATTCAATCTGAATGGATGGAGGAAAAAGACCCGCCTTCAACTGTATAGAAAGCAGACCACCTGAGTGAGGCATCACAGTCGCCTGGTTGTGGCATATTCTAGTTTTAGAATAAAAGAGAGAGATAGCCGGGCGTGGTGGCTCAAGCCTGTAATCCCAGCACTTTGGGAGGCCGAGACGGGCGGATCACGAGGTCAGGAGATCGAGACCATCCTGGCGAACACGGTGAAACCCCATCTCTACTAAAAAAATACAAAAAACTAGCCGGGCGAGGTGGCGGGCGCCTGTAGTCCCAGCTACTCGGGAGGCTGAGGCAGGAGAATGGCATAAACCCGGGAGGCGGAGCTTGCAATGAGCCGAGATCGCGCCACTGCACTCCAGCCTAGGCGACAGAGCAAGACTCTGTCTCAAAAAAAAAAAAAAAAAAAAGAGATATAAATCTATAGCCTTGGGTGCTGACCTTGCAAAGCAGTCAGTTTAGTGATCACAGCACCAGCACACGGCGCCTCTGAACTCAAAGGTCAGCTCAGAAGCCATCGCATGGCCCTTACTTTGTCCCTGGGGTGAGGGGGCTTGTTAAGGTCCAGATTCAGCAGAAGTTTGTAATGACCATCTGAGACTGACCGTGGAAATGAGGGGTTAACAAAAATTATGTCTCTCCTCTCACCCATCTATCACCCACTTGCTGTCATCCAGGGCGACTCCCATCAGCATCAACACACTCATTGAGATCTCTACCACACGTCTGCTTAAGTTCGGAATCTGCCAGGAGTCGCCACAGCGGATGCAACATGCTATAAATAACCTTTGAACTTGAACTATGACAGACTAGGAGCACTCCCCCCACATGTTTTTTTTTAAGGGCAAGTGGCTTTCTCAGAACAAATTCGGTATTTCCTGAGGTCACATGAGCTCTTTCAGACCAAGCAGCCACCACCTAAATAAGACACTCGAGACGTTATTTTGGGGGCGACTGAGTCCAGGGAGTGAACACCCTTTAAGAAATACAAAAACGCTTTCCAGCCCTTTACAATAGGGCCTGCGTCATAGGGTACAGCCCTGCAGTTGTGCAGGTCCCCACACAGAAGAACCTCATCAGGATCAGCTATAGAATTTGCCTAATGCAAAGGGCACTCAGGGCCTCTTGCTAAAAAAAAGTATTAAGTATGACAAGACAGCAGGAGCACAGCATTGGGCCAAGCAGAGGTCCTTCTGTGTAGGGGCTTGCACAACTGCCAGGCTGCACCCTGTGAGACAGGCCCTATGGCACAGGGCTGGAAAGCATTTTCGTATTCCTTGTTTTTTGAAGTAGAGTCTCGCTCTGTCACCCAGGCTGGAGTGCAGTGGCACAATTCGGCTCACTGCAGCCTCCGTCTCCTAGGTTCAAGCGATTCTACCACCTCAGCCTCCTGATTAGCTGGGATTACAGGCACCTACCACCACACCCAGCTATTTTTTGTATTTTTAATAGAGATAGGGTTTCACCATGTTGACCAGGCTGGTTTGGAACTCCTGACCTCTGGTGATCTGCCTGCCTTCGCCTCCCAAAGTCCTGGGATTACAGGCGTGAGCCACCGCATTTCTTAAAAGGCGCTCACCCCCTGGACTCATTCCCTCAGGAGGCATTTCTCTGAGTACTGCACATGGAGCACTGAAAACAGGTGGAACCCCTGGCAGCTGATGTGAGCCCCCAGCCAACAGAGAAGCATTGAATGGGCCCCAGAAAACATCCTGATCACCGGACAGATGGAAGATGGACAGACAGAAGCAGCTAAGGCACTCCTCCCTTCTACTCCAGGTCTCTGGGAGGCCTTCCCATTGCTTGACTTCAAACCTGTTCTCCTTGCTTATTCTTGCAAATATGGAACCCCAGATTCCCTGGACTTAGCACAGGCTGAAACATGGCAGCACAAAGTGAAGGCCAGAAACCGCTCCAGCAGGTTGGTTCACTCAAACTCAGAAAGTCTTGGGCTCAATGTTTCCTGCCCTTCTTTACTTTAGACATTTGCATTTTAATGGAAATACAGTCCTTTCAATATGCAATTTCTTTTCCCTCTACCAAGCACTTGACTCATAAGAAGGCTTTTATTATTGACAGAAGTTGGAAGTTCCTCTTCCAGCTCTGATTCAAGTTCCACTTAGAGTGAAACATATGGGGAACAAGAACTCTCTGTTTCACAATCTGACTCTTAACAGTTCTAAAGGCCAATTCTGTTCTTCCCAGGACTGGGAAGATCAGTCACAGACTTTGAAGCTGCTTTTTGAAACATGTCTCAATTCGTATTTTCAGTGATTCTTCCCCATTAGCCAGCATCCTTGCTGTAGGAGGCCATGTGCCCATTCATGTGAAGATTCCATTGCTAGAAACAATTTTTGAGCTATGTCTCGGAGACTGCCTCACCTCAAGACTATGGCCTCTCTCCTAAGTGAGCTAAATGAAGGCGCATTCTCCTCTGAGGGTGTCTTAGCTTTCTGGAATCAGCCTGACGTCATTTGAAGTCAAGTGGTGAAGCAAAAGGGAACCAGAAATAAGATGTGTCTTTGCCCTCAGTCAGTTGGGATTCTTGTGGGCCTTTGGCGGGGGAGGGGGTCCTAGAGTTCTAGAGAATTTATGGAGGAGAGCTTCAGAACCATGCTGAGTGGGGCAATGGAGGCTTAGTTAGACTGTATTCGCAAGACAGGGTTAGTCTGAAGGAAACACATTCATTTTATTGTACGCATTTAAGTGTGTTTATTAATAATGCATTTACTTTTCTTACTTCTTGCTAAGATCTCATATGCATCTGGTTGTAAAGAAGATTTAGCCATGGCCTGTAGGCTGCTGTGCTTTTGAATATCTAACACTGAGAAACCACAGCTCTCAAGGAAGCTACCAGAGACAGGGAAAGCAAGAAAAAGGGATCTGAAAAAAGTCACCAGGAGACAGTTCCATGAAGCAGCCAAAGGTCTCTATCCTTCAGAATGAGAAACTTGCTATCAAGATTAATGGTGCCATTTCAAAGGAACGTACTTTGTTCTGTTATATTCTGTGTTTGCAGAACAAGTTAAAGCTACAAAAGAGCAAGAAAGAAAGAAAGACAGAAAGAAAGAAAAAGAAAGAAAGAAAGAGAGAGAGAGGGAGGGAGGGAGGGAGGGAGGGAAGAAGGAAAGAAAGAACGAACAGAAAAGGACACACACAGAAAAATGTAAACTATGACAGAGTAGGAGCCTGTTTACTTTTTAGGGTAAGTGACTGCCTCATGACAAATTTGGTAAATTTGGAAGTCAGGTGAGCTCCTTCTATTTCAGATCGGATTTCTTTGGCCTGATGTTGGCCGTCTTACAAAATCAAGAGCAGCAATATCATGGCTCTGCCACCTTTCCCTCTGGGGCTTAGGGCATTTTTCTCTCTTCCCTTTAATCCAATGTGGGTAGGCAGGGATGGGTGTAGGGAAATTGCTAGAGAGGAAAAGAAGGATTTCTCACAAGCCAGTACAAAACCAAGACCTGGGTTTTCTCTTTTCATTGCTCAGGTCACATTCTATATAAGCAAGAGTTGCTGATGATTTTGTCCACCTTCTTCACACAAAAGTAGCATTGGCTTACATGGGAGCTCAGGACTGCACAGACAGCTCTGGGGACGGACTGGGGTAGATGACCCTCTGCACACAACCTGCCACGCTGCAGCCTGAGCCTGCCACACTGCAGCCTGAGCCTGCCAGGTGGCCTTGTAGCACGGGCCAGAATGTGACCAACAGGCAGGGCTTCTACCAACTTACTAGTCAAATAATTGGCACAGAAATGAGCTGCTCAAGTGAAAGCAGTTAATAGCCAGAAACTCACTGTAATCCACCCTCTACCCCATCCGTCTTATGCCCCATCCCCATCTCACACAGTCTTAGCCACTTTCTCTCCCCGACCCCTGGCTGGGCTGTTCTGAGGCCTGTGCTAAGTAAAGGTGGAAGACCTAGAGAGAAGTTCAAGGTCAGATACTGGCCTGGGCATTAACCCAAAGCTGAGCACTGGCATCCCGTGCAGGGGCTGCTTCTCAAGGGCATGTTCCATTCCTGTCCACACATTGTCAATTTGCATTGAGACATTTTTCTGGCAGAGAACAGGAAGGTGTCTTAGGATAGGAATGCCTTTTTTCAATTTGCGCAAAGGCCCCACAAGGGCTAACAGCAGTGCTCACTTTAACCACCACAGCCAGGTAGCTTCTGCCCACAATAGCCATGAAGAAACACACCACCCTCTGGGACTAGGTGGGGCTTCAGGAGAAAGGAAAATGTAAACAGATGTATTCCTGTTGTCATCTCTGATATAAACAATTTGGCAGGTCTATTCATTAGGAATTAAGTTTGGTTTATAGTAGTAAGAGGGATCACAAAAAAGAGGGAGGAGCAACCTAAAAAGAGGATGGTTTATTCTCTCCATAAAAGACAGAAAGTGAGTAATCCAGGACTAACACAGTAGGTCTACACGCTCATCAGGGACTGAGCTTCCATCTTTCTGCTGCACCATCCTCAGCATGTGACCTCCTCATTCAAGGTCATCTGTGGTTCTGCCATCATATCCACATTCCAGAAAGAGAGAAAGAGGGAGGCAAAAAGGGAGTTGCACCACCAGCTAAATCAGCCTTTCTTAGGCAACATTCCCAGACTCCCCATGCTATACTCTCAATTAGGTCTCACTGATGGCATTCACTGCAAAGGCAGCTGGGAAATGTAGTCTTTAAGCTGTGTGTGGCCACATCCTGGATTCTCTTGCCACCCTGGTCCCTGCCAAGCAGCAGTCTTTTCCATTTCCCTAGTGCATTAAATTATCTCCTCCTTTTCAGCACTCACACAGACCGCAGACAAATGATAAGAAGCAGATTCAATATACAGAGCACAGCTAGGGAATCTGTCCCACTTGGAAAGGTTGGGACTCCTTTCTTCCATTCCAAGCAAACTTTTGACCTAGGAAACTAGATAAGGTAGAAACAAACAAAAAAAGTAATTGATCTGAGTGCTTCCACATGTGTTATTTCTTGAGCTCCTCAACACAGATCTGAGAGAGAAGCAATTATACCCACTTTGCTACTGGACATCAGAGGCTTCAAGAGCAAAGCGACCCTGTCTAGGATCTTGCTGTCAGGGTTGGCAATAAAACCCAAGGGCCATCTTGACTCAAAAACTTGCTACTAGGGGGAAACTAACATAAAAATTCAATTACAGTAACTAATAGGGATTTAGTTGATAAAACTATGGATTTTAAAGCTATGACCAGAATTTCAAACAGTGTCCTAGCACATGGAGGACTCTGCTAGTATCATCAAAAGCACCCAGTTGATGACCTAGCTAGTCTATAACACAGTGCCCTCACAATGACATTTTTTCCTTTTCCTTATGAAGTCATTTACTAAAATTAAAGTCAGTAAAGGCATATCTTGTTTTATCACACTTCCCAGACATTGCATCTTTTACAAATTGAAAGTTTGTGATTGTATCAAGAACATGTGCTGCTTCCTGTCTCTGTTAAATTTTGGCAATTCTCACAATATTTTCAATTTTTTCATCATTATGTCTGTTATGGTGACATATGACATACGATCGGTGATCTTTGATGTTACTATTATAACTGCTTGGGGTACCATGCCCATATAAGATGGCAAATTTTATTGATAAAGGTTTCGTATGTTCTGACTGCTCTGCTGACTGGCTGCTCTCCCATCTCTCTCCCTCTCCTCAAGCCTCACTGTTCCTTGAGACACAACAATATTAAAATTAGGTCCATAATAACCCTACAATGGGCTCTAAGTGTTCAAGTGAAAGGTGGAGTCGCACATCTGTCACTTTAAATCAAAAGCTGAAAATGATCAAGCTTAGTGGAAGGCATGTCAAAAGCCAAGATAGGCTGAAAGCTATCTGTTGTTATTGCACCAAACAGCCAACTTGTGAATGCAAAGGAAAAGTTCTTGAAGGAAGTTAAAAGTGGTCCTCCAGTGAACACATGAATAAGAAAGTGAAATAGCCTTATTGCTGAGATGGAGAAAGTGTAAGTGGTCTGAATAGAAGATCAAATCAGCCATGCTGCCTTAAGCCAAAACCTAATCCAGAGCAAGACACTAACTCTCTTCAATACAATGAAGGCTGAAAGAGGTGAAGAAGCTGCAGAAGAAAAGGCTGAAGCTAGCAGAGGTTGGTTCTTGAGGCTTATGGAAAAAAAACTGTCCCCATCACATAAAAATGCAAGGTGGGCCGGGTGTGGTGGCTCACGCCTATAATCCCAGCACTTTGGGAGGCCGAGGTGAGCAGATCACCTGAGGTCAGGAGTTCAAAACCAGCCTGGCCAGCAGGCATGGTGAAACCCCATCTCTACTGAACATACCAAAAATTAGCCAGGAATAGTGGTGGGCACCTATGATCCCGGCTACTTAGGAGGCTGAGACAGGAGAATCGCTTGAACCCAGGAGGTGGAGGTTGCAGTGAGTCAAGATCACACCATTGCACTCCAGGCTGGGCAAGAAGAGTGGAACGTAAAAAAAAAAAAAAAAAAGTGAAGCAGGAAGTGATGACATAGAAGCTGCAGCAACTTATCCAGAAGATCTTGCTAAGATCATTGATGAAGGTGACCACACTAAACAACAGATTTTCAATGTAGGCAAAACAGCCTTCTATTGGAAGAAGATGCCATCTAGTACTTTCATAGCCAGAGAGGAGAAGTCAATGCCTGGTTCCAAAGGACAAGCTGACTCTTTTATCAGGGCCTAAGGCACCTGGTGACTTTAAATTGGAGCCAATGCTCATTTCAAAACTCCTAGGGCTTTTAAGAATTACATACTCTGGCTGTGTTCTAAAAATGGAATAACAGAGCCTGGATGATAGCCTATCTATTTACAGTATGGTTTGTGGAATAGTTTAAGCCCATTGTTGAAACCTGTTGCTCAGAAGAAAAGATTCCTTTCAAAAATAGCACTCTTCACTGATAATACACCTGGTCACCCATCAGCTCTGAGAGAAATGTACAAGGAGATGAATGCTATTTTTATGCCTGCTAATACAACATCTATTCTGCAGCCCGTGAATCAAGGCACAATTTTGACTTCCAAGTTTTATTATTTAAAAAATACATTTTGTAAGGCTATAGCTGCCATAAACAGTGATTCCTCTAATGGATGTGGGCAAAGTCAACTGAAAACCTTCTGGAAAGGATTCACCATGCTATATGTCATTAAAAACATTGACTCATGGGAGGAGGTCAAAATATCAACATTAACATAAGATTGGAAGAAATTGGTTCCAATCTTCATAGGTGACTTTGCGGGGTTTGTGACTTTGGTGGAGGAAGTAACTGCAGATGTGGTGGAAACAGCAGGAGAACTAGAATGAGAAGTGGAGCCTGAAGATGTGACTGAACTGCTGCAATCTCATATTAAAACTTGAACAGATGAGGAGTAGCTTCTTATGAATGAGCAAAGAAAGTGGTTTTTTGAGATGGAATTTCCTCCTGGTGAAGATGCTGTGAACATTGTTGAAATGACAATAAAGGATTTAGAATATTCCATAAATTTAGTTGATAAAGCAGCAGCAGTGTTTCAGAGGCTTGATTTCATTTTTTGAAGAAGTTCTGTAGGTAAAATGCTATCCCAAACAGAATTGCATGCTACAAAAAATGTTGTCCTGAACGCATTGCATGCTACAAATAAATCTTTCATGACAGTAGGAGTCAATTGATGTGTCAAACTTCATTGTTGTCTCATTTTAAGAAATTGCCACGGCCACCCTAAGCTTCAGCAATCACCACCCTGATCAGTCAGCAGCCATCAACATGGAGGCAGGACTCTCCATCAGCAAAAAGATTACCACTCACTAAAGACCTTTAGCATCTTTTAGCAATAAGGTATCTTTTAATTGAGGTATGTACATTTCTTAGACAGATGAGGATTGGTTATTGCACACTTAATAGGCTACAGTATAATGTAAACATGACTTTTACATGCACTGGAAAACCAAAGAAATTGTATAAATTACTCTATGGTGATATTTGCTTTATTGCAGTGGCGTGGAACCCAACCTGCCATATCCTCAAAGTATGCCTGTATCTAAATGTCTTTTGTTCATTGTACATTCAGTGGCTTAAACATGAAGGAAATGTTCACCTTACATTATTACACAAAAAAAGTTTGTTATCATTTTATTAAGGAAATCAGGATCTCCCAAGTGCTGGCTCAGAAAAATATTGACACAAGAATTTCCCTTTGTTGCACTGGTGCATGTTTATAATCTTCAGACTGATCTCTTACTTTCTTACAACCGCCCCCTCACCTCCTTAATCTGGTGGCACTGGGCCTGTTTAACAAGAAGCCAAGAACAAGGAATAAAGGTTTTGTGTGGTCTCATTCTCTTCCCCAGGTTCCACAGCCAGCCCAGTCCCATTCTCCAGACTCAGGGTCTACATCCTTCCCACTCAATAAAACTAAAGCGGCACCAACAGCAGATAAATTCAGCAGCCGGGGACATAACCACTTCTAGCTGTGAATTCCATCCAATCACACAGAGAGTGCAGCTGCAGCCTACATCTGCAAATTCTGCATCCTGAAACCCTTCGTGTATATACTTCCTAGGGACTCAGACAGTGGGCCCCAGGGGCAAGAGGACTTGTCTTTTCCAAGGTCACAAGGTTCATTGCAGGGCCTTCTTCCCTCGTCTGTCAGGCTGCTAGGACTTTCAACACAGTTGTGATCTCCTTCCTCCTACACCCACCTCCTTTCCCCCGGTGTCCCTCTTTCCCTGCCCCTTCTTCCTTACTCACCTCCTGTCCAGGAGTCTCTTAGTGTTGGCTCAGGCCAGGCTCTCCACACGTCTCATCCCGGGCACACTCTCTAAATGAAGCCAGGTTCTTCGAGCCCGTTGCACCTCCATTTCTTCAGCTGCAAAATGAGACTTGTTAGCACACCTATCTTACAGGGGCTTTCTAAGAAAATGTGTAAAAAATGCTTAGGACAATGGCGGATGGGCAGCAGCAGATAACACCTGTTAACATTAAACCCCTGGTTATCATCTGATTTGGATGAGTTGGGTTGCGATGTCTGTGAGATTTCCACATGGAAGAGACAAGAAGGGAATAGAATTTTCCTAGAAGAGTGGTCTAGGCTACAGATACACCTGGAATGAGGTCATTAATGGAAGGATAGCCTGCCCTTATGACTGGGTGCCTTACACACTACATTAGTCAGGGTTCTCCAGAGAAACAGAAACAACAGGACATATAGAGAAACGTAAGAGAAGATTTATTATGGAACTTTGCTCACCCAATTACCCAGGCTGAGAAGTTCTACAATCTGCTGTCTGCAAGCCGGAGGCCGAGGAAAGCCTCCGGCTTGCAGACAGTGAACTGGTGTAACTCAGTTTAAGTCTGAAGGGGAGGTGATGTATAACCCCTGTTGTGTTAGTCCATTTTCATACAGCTATGAGGAAATACCTGAGACTGGGTAAATTATAAAGAAAAAGAGGTTTAGTGGACTCACAGCTCCACATGGCTGAGGAGGCCTCACAATCATGGAGGAAGGCAAAGGAGGAGGAAAGGCACGTCTTACATGGTGGCAGGCAAGAGAGCATGTGCAGCAGAACTGCCTTTTATAAAACTATCAAATCTCGTGGGACTTATTCACTATCAGCATGGGAAAACAGCATGAGAAAACCAGCCCCCATGATTTAATTACCTCCCACTGTGTCCCTCCCATGACACATGGGGATTTTGGGAGCCATAATTCAAGATGAGATTTGGGTGGGGACACAGCCAAACCATATCACCTTGTCTGAGCCCAAAGGCCAGAGAACCAGGAACACCAATATCTGAGGGCAGGAGAAGATGTTCAATCAAGCAGGGAGAGTGAATTTGCCCTGTCTCTGCCCTTTTGTTCTATTCAGGCCCTCAGTTGGATAATGCCCACCCATATTGGTGAGGGTAATCTTCTTTACTCAGTCTACTGATTCACATGCTAGTATCTTCTGGAAATGCCCTCACAGACACACCCCAAAGCGAGGTTTACCAGCTATCTGGGCATCCCTTAGCCCAGCCAAATTGACATACGCAATTACCCATTACATACACATTGTCTCTGTTCCCTTCCACACTCCCTCAGCTCAGTAAACAGCATTGCTATGCACCCAAATGTTCTGCCTAGAGCCTAGGAGTTGCCCTTGAGTGCTCCCTCTCCCTGTCTCTCACATTTCCTCCATCAACAGACTCCACTCTCTCTTCTAGACCATGGCCATCACCGCAGTCCCAGCCTCTTACCAAAACTGACAAGCAGTCTCCTGCCTCCATTCCCGGTCCCTCCAACCCACTGTCCACACAGCTCCTTAAGCCTAAGCCAGATGGTGACATCCCTCTGCTTACAATCTTTCAGTAACGCTGTACTGGATGTGGTAGGAAACCTGAAACCCTCACCATAGCTGGTTTACAAGGCCCTGCACACTCGTGCCCCACCCATCTTGCATCCTCCCCTGTGCTACTCTCCACAGCTGAGTAAGCTCCAACCACACCAGCTGCTCAGGGAGCCTCAGGGCCTTTGTGCTGGCTGTTCTCTCTGCCTCGTGCCCTCTCATTCCTCCCCACCCTCCTCTCCCACAGCCACCTCATTCTCATCCTTTCCATTCCAGCATGCATGTTGCCTTCCGTGGAGTGGGCTTCCTGCGTCACCCTATTGGAAGCAGATCTTCTCCCTCCCTGTCATGGCCGAATGTTTGTGCCCACCCCAAAATGCCTATGTTGAAGCCCCAAGCCTCAGTGTGATGTGATTTGGAGATGAAGCCTTCGTGGAGATAATTAAGGTCAAATGAGGTCATAAGGATGGGGTCCAATAAGATCAACATCCTTGTAAGAAAAGACACCAAAGCTCTCTCTCTCTCTCTGTTCAAACACAGAGAAGAGGTCATGTTAGCATACAGTGAGATGTGGTTGCCTACAAGCTAAAAGAAGAGGCTTCAGAATAAAACTTGCTGACACCTTGATCTTCTGACCTCCAGCCACCAAGAGCATGTGAAATCAGTGTCTGTTGTTTCAGCCTCCCAGTAGATGGTATTTTGCTATGGCAGCCCACCAAAGACACACCCTCATCCTCATTCTCCCTTCAAGGCAGTGGTTCTTACTTGTAATTAGTGTCTCTGCCCACTTACATAGTCTTTGCCTATCTCCCACAACTGGAACATAGCTCTGAGGTCACCGTCACCCTCCTCAGGCCTAGCACAGGGCCTGGTACATAATAAGTGTCCATAGAACAAATCAGTGACTCAGTGAATCCATCAGTCAAAGACTACATACTTCTAGCAAGGGATGGAAGGAATTGAACCCATCCCTCATACCTAGAAACGCATCCCAAACAAAGGAGTTACTCTTTCCAGGATAGACTCTGCAATGACTATGCTCTAAAGCACACATATTTATCTACTTCTTGGTTTAGATCCCATCTTGTCCCAAAATGAATTTAAGTGAGCTTATCAAAATATAAACAATACAACAGAATAAATAACAAAGGAGGAAATTATAAGAAAAATAAGAGGAAGCCACTTGGGTGACAGCATGCATGCCATGGCCATTTGCTCTGGGCACCCCAGCAGCCATGGCAAAGAAGGTAGTCCAGCCAGCTATACAATTCAGATTATCCATGAGATGCAAAGAAAGAGTTCTTAGTGAGAAGCATCTTTTTTTTTTTTTTTTTTTGAGATGGAGTTTTGCTCTTGTTGCCCAGACTGGAGTGCAACGGCGCGATCTCGGCTCACTGCAACCTCTGCCTCCCAGGTTCAAGTGATTCTCCTTCCTCAGCCTCCCGAGTAGCTGGGATTACAGGCATGTGCCACCACACCCAGCTAATTTTGTATTTTTTCATTAGAGACGGGGTTTCTCCATGCTGGTCAGGCTGGTCTCAAACTCCCAACTTCAGGTGATCTGCCTGCCTCAGCCCCCCAAAGTGCTGGATTACAGGCGTGAGCCACCGAGCTCAGTGGTAAGAAGCATCTCTTAATGAGCCAGATCAGCTCAGCACTGACTCATGGAGGAATCCCCACAGTCCTCCCATGGTAGATGGGTCCTGATCAGCATCCTTAAAGAAGACTCAAGAAAGGGTTTCAGGCAGCTCTTCCTCCCAACCTGCCTCAAGGCAACTCACAGCAATGCCTCACAAAGCAGGATGAGTTACTCTATGGGAAGCAAAACAGTGAGGTCAGTACTGCACTTTGTGCTCCTATAATTCCATATCTCCACATAGCCTACATCCTTATAAAGTAAACTTCCCTTTGTCTTCACAAAGCCAACTCTTGCAGCTGGTAATGGCTTAGAAAGTGAGACCCCAGCATGAGTGGTTTATTCCATAGGTGGCCTATACCCAGCAGTTGTAGCATCTGTGGGTGTTTTCATGGGTTGGGCAGCCACTGTAGCTTCTGGAGTCTGCAGTTCAAACCAGCTCCTCTCCCAGCACAATCTTGCCCATAACCCATCCTATCCTGAAGATGTTCTCCTACTCAATTGCACACTACCCAGGCTGTGGTGACAATTATGTTTCCTCTTAAACATTGCTAACACATCCTTTGAAATGCTTTAAGAGGTTATGATCTTTTAATAGGCTGGACCAAACCCAGGAAGAGCTTGGGCGCTATAAACAGTTGGCTCTCTCTGACCTTATCTTGCCTGTGGTTGCTTTCCTGTCCTACTGGGGAATTCCTGAGCTGCAGCTGCAGTCTTTAGCTTCACCTGCAGGGGGCTAGGTGCTGCTCTGCTGCCTCCTGCTCCAGGTGCACAGCCAAAAAGTGGCGTCCTACAGCATGCCCAGAAAGCAACACGGGTGTGTCCCATGTCTGCTGTACTCTTTATCCATGCTTCCACAGATACAAGGAGTTTGAAAGAGCCCTAAGGAAGCAGTGAGCTGGGATAAACCACCAAAGAGCTTTCGTGGCCAGATGTATATGGAAACAAAAAGGAATATGAAAGGTTTCCTTGGGCCATTTCTATTTTATTTCAGACCTCCCTGACTTCACAATCCATAAGATTCACTCTGTGTCTGCATTTTCTATAGCTTTTATCCCAAACTGATTAAACCAGGCTTCTAACCCAGAATTTGCAAAAGCTATTCTGCCAGCCAAGATGAAGTCTCTTTATTTTTCTGGGATTCTAGCCTTGCTCATTTATCCTTCCCTGTCATTCCCTGACATACTTTCCTTCTTCTGATAAATTATTTTTCTAGTGCCTTGAGCCCCTGGCCTGTCTGACATCTCTTCATTCCCTTCCCAAGAAACACTGTTTAATTAGATGGCAGAGCATGACAAGAACAGGGGTTCTGGAGCCAGATGACTGGAGTTCATAATCCTGGTTCTGCTACTCACTTGCTATGAAACTTTGAACATGTTACTTAACTCCTCTGTGCCTCAGTTTCCTCAGATGCAAAAAGGCTAATAACAACACTTCCATTATAAGGTAGTATGATAGAGAAGCTTGTGAGTGAGTCTCTTGTCTCTCTTCCCCACTACAGAGGCTAAAGAAGCCCCATGTTCCAGAATGCGTTGCCTAAAGAAGGTAGCCTGTCAGCCTTGAATCCTGAGTGGCTATATGGAGCAGAGCACCACCTTGTTGGACAGACAGCATTCACAAGCAACCAACCTTTGTTCCATTAAGCTACTGAGATTCTGGGAAAATTTGTTATTGTAGCAAAACTTAGTTCAGCCTGACTAATAATGGAACCACTTGTATGGCTGTAATTAAATACCAGTTAAAATTGAATACCTAAGTAGATAACTTATTCTTCCTCCAGGAGATGAGATCCCAAAGCAGCAGGCTCATTCTCTGTATTCCTTCCAGCTCCTGGAACCTGGCCTGGCACACAGGAGGAGCTGCATGAGTGTTTTTGAGTAACAACTACCAAAGTTTCAGGCCCTTCTCCTCCGTCATGTGCTGCATCTGGCAGCTTCCAGGCTCACCCAGCTACTGTACCCAAAAATAAGGTTGTTCCAAGGAGGGACAGGGCAGTACAATCAGCGTGAGAACACATTAGCAGCCCCTCCACAACACACACACACAGAGAAACACACAGAGGCACACATGCACCCACATAGACACAGAGAAACATACATGCATGCACGCGTGCACACACACACACAGAGACACAAAGACACACACAGAGACACACACAGAGATACACACACAGAGAGGCACACATGCACACATAGAGACACACAGAGAGACATACACACACGTGCACACACAGACACAGCAAACACAGAGAAAGAGAGACACACACAGAGAGAAACACACACAGGACACAGAGAGAAAGACACACACACACACACACACACACACACGCGTGCGCACAGGCAGAGCTGAGCCCTGCACTGACTACTTCTGAGAAACAGGTGGAAAGAAAACCAGAGTGTTTGGGTCTGATCACTGTTCCTTCCACCCATTCAGCAGGGCAGTGAGTCACCTGCACAAAAAGACTCAGGCCTCCACATCAGGCAGAATTTGGCTGTGACAGCTAATCTCCATTGCTTTCCCTTGTCTTCTCAAGCCGTGCTCAGAGAGTAAACCTTCAAGCATACTTAAAGGCTGGGGGCACAGAGGTGCCCACTGGTATCAGTGACAGCCACATCTCACAGCACTTCCCTTTCAGGAAGGGGACCCTGCCTCCCCTTCCCTCTACAGCTTCAAGTGGTCACTGGCCTGGACAGAAGCAAATCTGGACTAAATCCTGGGAAAGCTCCGAATGTTGGAGCACTCTGGCCCTGAGCTCAGGTCCAGGATTCATTTTCCACAGGCATGCTTTATTGATCCCCATGGGGAGCCAGGTTTCCATCCCTTGTCACTCCTGAGGAAGGAGAACGTGCCCGGATTGCAATCACACGGTGTGCATGCATCTCTTTTCCTATAAAACAACTCTGAGTACCTGAGTTATGCATCTTATCAGAGACCATGTGCTGGGTGATTTTAAATTATTACCCCCCAAATACACATATATATTATGCCAAGAAACCATCAACAGTAAATTACCTCCTGTTCCAAGGGCCAGAACATGGTTACTGTCACCATGCAAGATAGTCACATAAAATTCAGAATGTCTCACACTTTATCTTGAAAATTCACAAAATTTATTAATCTTTATAGCCTGAAAGGCAAGAAGATATATATTTTAAGTCCATGTCTTGCATCACCAACCCAAATGGCCATGTAAAATGACTCAGATTTATTATCATGTGCAGTTACCAGCATTTATGGCAACTTTTAAACATGTCATTTTACTGTGGACACCTCATGGTTTGGGACACTTTGGGACTTTAGTGAGTAACTGTCATTTCAGGACCAGAACAAATAAATGATTTAAGTACTTCTGCAGCTTATTGGAAAGAGAATTGGAAATTCACTTGAGGAGATTGTTAACCGTGGATCACAGAAACATGGTCAAGGAGCAAGCTCTCCCCAAATTTATGTCCCTTTCCATATGGGAATAAGAGGAGAAGTTCCCTTTGCCAAATAGAGGCTCCCACACTCCCCAGTGTATACCTCTGCTCTGTCAGGGAGGTTTAAAAAAATAGTATTCAATTGTGTCTCTAGTTGATAAAAAGAAAGTTAATGCTGAGAAATGGAAAAGGAAATTTGGGTTTCTTTACAAACATTCTTCAATGCTGTTTACTATTCAACAAGTATAAATACATAAAACAGTCCTCACTGTGCATGGAATTCAGTCTCTGTTCATGATAAAACCCAGAGATGGTTTTTAAAACACCATTACTTACTGAAAAAGAACAAGGGTCCTCAGGCCTCAAACTCCCTATATTCTAATGTACACGCCAAACTTGGTCAAGCAGGCAGAAGCCATGGTCAGGTCTCCCTTCACCCGTCCCCTTCCTTCAGGCCCACTTGTCCAGCCTGCCCCGGAGTTCTGGATCCTTCCTTTGTGCATTTGTCCTTTCTTTCTCCTGTGCCTTCATACAGTGTACTCTGCCACCCAACCAAGCTTCCTTAAAGTTGGCTCTACAAGGTCACCTCCAAGCTCAGACACCTTCCAGGCTTCTCACTGCCTAGGCCCGGAAGACCAATTTGAAATCTGTCTGCCTCAAGGCAGACATCGCCTCTGTCTGGTCTGTCTCTAGTCTTACATCCCATCATTCCCCAGCAAGAGACATCTGCTCCATGCAGCCCAGTGAAATCCAATACACAGCTGCTCCAGAATTTGCTTATAACATCCCCACAAACAGAATGCCCCAATCCTTTCTAAAATCTCCCTGTCCTACCCGATAAGATTCGGAGAACCCCTCAGCCCTCCCTGAACAAGACTGCCCCACTCCTGTGAACCTCTGCAGACATACGGGCCCAAGGCAGCACAGCTATCCTCTGGGTACCAATCTCTCCCTAATCTACCCTCCATAACCCATGCTGGACACTTAGCCTCATGCTGCATTTCATCATTCGGCATATGGCATCTCTCCTTCGTGGGATTGTACACCTGAGGGCGGCTACCAAGTCCCACCCATAATTATCCTTCCCGCGATCCAGCCCAGTGCTAACAAAGGGGTAGGTTCTGCAAAAATAGGTTTTGAAAGACACAATTAAATGTATCTGAAAAAATAAAAGACTCAGGTCATAAGCTAGAAAAAGTAATGCAAACTCATTCACTTCATAGAATTCTGGGAAGAGTTCACACATGTTATTTTTCTTTAAAAGCCACTCTAGTGTGGAATTGTGTTCACCCTCCCTGAAAGGCTGGGGAGGATTTGGCTGGGAAGATACATCCTGTGACGTCTATGGAAGAGATGCTTCGGGTCTAGGAGTGACCGCTTCTTTGCCTGTGCCCCTAACCTACACCCCTCGTCTACAGGGTGTCTGCAGCAATACATCTGCGAGGTTCCAGAACCCCTGCATGTGCTATAAGCTCAGCAGTGACTTGAGGAGAGCAAGCAGCAGACTAGCTTTCTCTAATGGGGGTGAAGATGACTGAGTGCTATGGGCTAATGAGAATGCATATGTATTTGGGTTTTTAAAGCCATCCAGCAAGGCTGGAAAACACTGTTTATTTTAGGCACGGTTGGTTGTTCCTTCTCTGATTCCAGGAGCCAATCGTTTGTGGCCAGTTTCAAAACCCAGGATTCACAACTCTCTCCGCTCAATCCCTGAGTGCTAGCCCTGTTGAACAGGAAAAGTAAAACCCTCGTCGGCTCTGTGCTTCCCCTTCATGTGTCAATAGAGTCTTGTGGCCTCACCAAGACTGGCTGAAAATAGAGCCAGAAGGACGCCTCCACTTTCATGCTTGAGGAGACAGCAAGCCCATGAGCAGGCACCACGGCTTCCAACCCAGAGGCAGCAAGGACTGCCGGCAACCGGGCATCAGGAGCCCAGACCAAAGCACAGGCTACTTCTCATTGTAAACAGCAGGCAGTCTACTCACCAGAACAGATGAGCGACATGCCAAGGAAACAAAAAGAGAAGAGCAGAGGATCATCAAAGAAAATCTGTAATTAAAAATAAATACTTCACAATGTGATTCCAAGAAGTTTATGGCTGAGGCGGCTTTCATGGGCACTTGCGAGTGTCCACAGAGAGCCTGAAATTGTGTCTTTAAATGTGAGATATTCGTGTATGTGAAAGGGCCAACTGGACTTCCCTCCCCCAAATGGCACATTGTTCTGGATATGCACTTTCAATGAGCTCTTGTGTTAGTCTACTGCAAACTAGGTGGCTTCGACCACAGAAATGCTTACACAACCACCTGCAGGCTAGAAGTCCAGAAACAAAGTGTCAACAGGGTTGGTTCCTTCCGAAGCTGCAAGGAAAACCCTTTAGATGCCTCTCATCTCATTTCTGGTGGTTTGCTGGTGACCTTTAGTGTTCCTTGGTGTGGAGATGCATCACTCTGATCTCCACCTTCATTTTCACACAGAATTCTCCTGAGTGTATCTGTCTGTATCTGCATTTTCCCTTTTTAGAAGGACCAGTAGTAATAGGGATTAAGGCCCACCCTACTGGCCTCATCTTAATATGATCATCTGCAAAGACCCTACCCATATCCAAATAAAGTCACATTCACAGATATAAAGGGTTAGGAATTCAATAGCTTCTAGGGGAAGGCAATTCAACTCCTAACAGCTCTCAAACATGAAATGTTTCTACGAATAGCATCATTGTTGGTATTACTTGGCAGAGGAACAGACAGAGTCAGATGACAAGGGCTTCTCCAACAGTCATCAGTTTCATTCAGATCTGGACACAAGCAGGAAAAATGGTGTGAACAACAGCTAAGCAGCACAAAGAATCAAAGCTTGGGTGTGAGAATCTGCCTTGGTCTTCAACCATGTAGATGTGAACCCCACCCCACTCTCATCCCACCCAAGTGCCACTGTAATAGCTTGGGGAATAAAGCTCAGAATAAAGCCGGACAGTCAGAGTAGGGGAGAGATTTTCCAACATAACTCAGACCCTGATGTTTCTTAGTTAATTTTCCCTGAAAGAGAAAATATCTTCCCAAAAGAATAAAAGACTTAAAAGTTACTTGATGTTAAGACATGCCATAAACTATGAGAATAATTTTTCATTTGTTCCTTCCTCCTATTTTTTTTTTTTTTTTTTTTTTTTTTTTGAGGCAGACTCGCTCTGTCGCCCAGGTTGGAGTGCAGTGGCATGATCTGACTCACTGCAAGCTCTGCCTCCCAGGTTCACGCCATTCTCTTGCCTCAGCCTCCCACGTAGCTGGGACTACAGGCGCCCACCACCATGCCAGGCTAATTTTTTGTATTTTTAGTAGAGATGGGGTTTCATCGTGTTAGCCAGGATGGTCTCGATCTCCTGACCTCACGATCCACCAGCCTCAGTCTCCCAAAGTGCTGGGATTACAGGCATGAGCCATGGCACCTGGCCCCTTCCTCTTATTTTTTTTTAATCCAAGACCCTCCTAGAAGTACAAGAGGACTTTAGGAAGTTCACAGAAGATGGAATCAAAAGATAAAAATGAAAAATATAAACTTTATAAACTGTATTACTCAATATAAGCTCTATCAAGTTCAAAACACTTTTGTAAGTGATGATACCACCCATTTAGTCCATTCTTGAAATATTGAGGGTCCTGAGAATTTAACTATATCAATAAAATCTTTTTACATTATAAACTGAAAAAGATGGGTGCCTTTTAAGTATTTGGTGTTAATTAGGAAACAAAAAGAAGTCAGAAGAAGTAAAATCAGAACTGCAAGTTGGATACCCAATGATTTTCTACTGAAATTCACAAAATTGACCTTATTTAATGAGAGGAATGAGCAGAGTCTTGTCAGGGTGGAGAAGGACTCTCTGCTGAAGCTTTCAGTGGCATTTGTCTGCTAAAGCTTTGGCTAACTTTCTCAAAACACTCTCATAATAAACAGATGTTATCATTCTTTGGCTCTACAGACAGTCAACAGCAAATTCCTGGAGTATCCCAAAAAACTCTTGCTATGACCTGTGCTCTTGACTGGTCTGCTTCTGCTTTGACTGGTCCACTTCTGCTTTGACTGGAAAATGTCCGCCTCTTGGTAGCCATTGCTTTGATTGTGCTTTGTCTTCAGGATTGTACTGGTAAAGCCATGTTTCATCTCCTATTACAATTGTTTGAATAAATCCTTCAAGATCTTCATCCTACTTGTTTAATTTTCATTGAAAGATCTGTTCTTGTCTGCAGCTGATCTGGGTGCAATGGTTTTGACACCCATTGAGTGGAAAACTTACTTAACTTAAATTTTTCAGTCAGAATTGCAAAAGCTGAACCAATTGAAACATCTGTTAATTATCAGGTCTCTTCAGTTAGGGCATGGTTAATTTTTTCCTTGCAAATTGACATGAATGGTCTGCCACTACAGGCTTCATCTTCAACATCAACTTCTTCCTTCCTTCCTTCCTTCCTTCCTTCCTTCCTTCCTTCCTTCCTT
>NC_045448.1:93850056-93931072 GCF_002776525.5 Piliocolobus tephrosceles | reverse complement strand
CCTTCCTTCCTTCCTTCCTTTCTTTCTTTTTTAGACAGAGTCTTGCTCTCTCACCCAGTCTGGAATGCAGCAGCATGATCTTGGCTAACTGCAACCTCTGCCTCCCAGGTTCCAGAAGTGGTTCTCCTGCCTCAGCCTCCCAAGTAGCTGGGATTACAGGTGCCTGTCACCACACCTGGCTTTTTTTGTTGTTGTTGTTGTATTTTTAGTAGAGACGGGGTTTCACATATTGACCAGGCTAGTCTTGAATTCCCGACCTCAAATGATTCACCTGCTCCAGCCTCCCAAAGTGTTGGGATTACAGGCATTAGCCACTATGCCCAGCCTCAACTTTTCCCTTCTTAAAAGAAGTTATCTATTCATAAACTGCTGATTTGGGGGAAGGGGGTATTGTCCCCATAAGCTTTTCACAAAGCATCAATGAGTTCACCACACTTCCTCTCAAGCTTCACTATAAATTTGATGTTTGTTCTTACTTCAAATTTAGCAGAAATTCACATTGCTCTGACAGGGGCTCTTTTCAAACTGACATATTATCCTTCTTAGTGCCTCCAACTAGATCGTGTACAAACATGTTATAAAAAGTTAGTACAAATCCATTTTGATGCAAAAAAAATAAAATTGAAATCCAGCGTAGTTTTTTTCATAATAAGCATTTTCTATGAACTTTCTGAAGAGCCCTCAGACAGCTGCTCACACAGTTACTCCACATCCTTGAGGATCAGAGATCAAGGCGTCAGCAGGGTTGGTGCCTTCTAAGGGCTGTGAGGGAGAAACCGCGTATACCTCTCTCCTGACTTCTGGTGGGTTGCTCACCATCTTCAGCATTCCATGGCTTGGAGATGCGTCACTCTGATCTCTGCTTTCATCTCCACATGACGTTCTCCCTGGATGTATACAGCTCTGTGTCCAGATTTTCCCTCTGTATAAGGACATCAGTCATATTGAATTAGGACTCATACTAAAGACCTCCTTTTACCTTGATTACCTCTATAAATACCCTCTCTCCAAATAATGCCACATTCTGAGGTACTAGGGGTTAACATTTCAACATATGGATTTGGCAGGTATGCAATTCAACCCATAGCAACCTATGTCCAAACTGCACTAGCCCCAGGGACAGATACATAAATAAAACATGATACGGGGAATGAAGCACTCACTGGCCGTTGGGAAAAACTCACAGCTGTGTCCCTCTCTGTTATTACTTTTGTAAGCACATGAAACTGACATGAGACTCTTGCAAGTCCAGATGCCTAGGATCCAAAGAATCTACCACTGGGATAACACATTTTACAACAGGTAACCAGGTAAGGTTAGGGGATGGCTTCAGGTTTCTCAGGTTGAAAATTTAGGAGTATGTGAAAACCAGCATCTAGGAGTATGTAAAGCATGGCGTCCAACAGCACAGAGGAGGGAGGCATCGGGTGACCAAATCTTTCTAATCCAGTGTGAGAGCAGTCGTAATGGATGATGGAACACAGAAGAGAGAGCCGCTTCTCCTGTTCCAGGAAGGAGGAGGCTGCCAGGTAACACTGGGAGACTGTGCTAGAGCTAGTCCACAGACAAAGGGCCGGAGTTCGAAAGGGTCACAGGCTAAGGACACTCCAGGCGGAAAGAGCAGCCAAGCAGATGCTGCGGAACGAGAGGTCCCAAGCATGTTTCTGAGAACCTTGATTTTGCACCTTGTTTCAGACACTTTCTTGTCACTGATCTGGTGTAGGTGGGAAGTGAAAGTGTAAAATACGGTGGTTTCCGAAATAGGGTGTTTATACACCTAAAAAGTTTTGAAAACTCCTTGATAGGCTATTTTTTAAAAATTAAGTAAAAAAAATCTAACAAAGTTTCTTAACTTCTCAACATTTCAATGAAACCCCAAGAGTATGTGAGACGGGTTCATTTTTACTAATATATTTTGGAATTTTCTGCCACGTAAGGGACCTAATGTAGAAAACAACAACAACAACAACACTAATCTAAAATTTAATCTGCATTATATTAAATGGAAAACAATCTCTCTTTATCCTCCTTTCTCTCTTCTTCCCCTTAAGTAGGCATGGCGGGATTTCTTGAGCTGTTGACTCAGCTCTTCTCCCTCTCCCAGGCCACATAACTTGGTCATTCATTTCCTGTTCCCTGCTTCAGCCAAAGGCAAGTTGCGGAGAGAAGAGGAGAATGGAGGCCTTCACCTTTACCTTTGAGAGCAAAGCTTCAGCCCCAGGTTAAGACCAGGGCTCAGGAAGAATATTTGGTCTTTCAAAGCAAATCTTTGGCCTCAGCAGCACAGAGGCCTCCTGAGTAGGGGGAGGGGTATGCACAGGCTGCAGTGTCCTGGGAAGGGCCTGTGCCCATGAAGTGGGCTTCATCCCCACTTTGTGCAGTTTGTGCAGAAAGACAGCTTCAGACAAAGGCCAGAGTGGGAGCAAAACCCTGAGGTTCCCTTGGAGAAGCAGGCTACGCAAACGCCTATTTGGTGATTCAGAATCAACAAGCCAGGCCCAGTTTCACATGGGTTGCCTCCAGGATGGGTGGGAGCTCCCAAGAGCCTCATGGGAGGTCCAAGTGAGTGGCTGTGGCCTGGAGAGAGTAGGAATGAAGCAGAGCTGGGGTGGAGTGAGAACAAGAGACAACAGCAGGGAACAGCAGGCTCTGACAACCAAAGACCAGAAAGGAAAGCATCTCCCAGCCCCCAAGGGGAGCAGTGCCAGCCCCTAGCATCAGACACATCTGCAGGAGAAGCAGGAGACTTCAGCTAACCAAGAATAATGTTCCTTTACCCAGACAGAATGGAGCCTGGGAAATTAGATTATGCTAAAGGGAAGCCAACATGCATTTTCTGCACACCTGGCTTCTGGGTCTAAGATTTTTGTCGGCTCCTAAAATGCGAGCCTTGTTGAATTGGTGTAGGCTTCTCCTTAGTCACCAGGTAAAGCAGAGGGCTGGGACACAGCCATATTCAGTAACTCAGCCTGCCCTTAACCAAAGGACCCAGGAAAGAGGTAAGAGCGAAGAAGGTGAATCACAGATTCGAAAGCAAAGCAAATAAAAGCAGTGGGGAAAGACAGGGTATGAATATGGGGCACACTTTGAGGCACAGACACTTCCCAGGACCCTGCAGCCCTCTGAGCATTCCTCTGCCCTACTCAGAGGCATTTTTCCCATGTCAAACTCCTCAGGGTTGGGGATTCTGGATGCTCCTATGTAACCATTCCTTCCTGCTCCATCTCAACATTTGTGTTGTTTGCAAAGAAAGTGGGCTCCGTAAGGTCAAGGGCTGCCCCAGGTGCATTTGTGTGTTTAACAGGGTACTGGGTGATGACTGTGTTAAAAGGAACAATATTGGAGTTTTTTACCAGAGTGACTGAGGAGTTCACAGGAGTCCAGGGTGTATGAGTCCCACCAAAGATTCCATGTGCCTTGGGACTGCCCCATCCCATTGGGAATTCCAGTCTGACTTCTTGGCAATGGGTACCTGAGCAACAGAGCAACAGAGCAAGGTGGAGGAGAGAAGCCCTCCTAGTACCCATCCCCACACCAGCAAGAGGGAGCGCCAGACTCACAGCCTACCATCCCCTCCAGCCCCAGCCCACCCGACCTACATCAGCCACCTTCTGATTGATTATGCTTTTCCCTGGGGAAAAGGCCAAAAAACCATCTAGGCCTCAGCCCCAGCATCCCTGAACCTCTAACCCAGCGCTGGACTTCCAACTTTGAGACTTCTTTCAGGTGGGACAAGCAAACCCCATGTTTTTTAAGTCTCTGCTATTCAGGTTTTCCTGAATTATTTGTAGCCTAATGGAGCTCTGGCTGCTGCTGTCTGGAGGTGGGGCACGTGGATGAGGCCTTGGAGAGGCCAGCGTCTCTCACCTCTTTTCCAGCCCACAGCTCCAGGTACACGGGCTCTTCCTGTGACTATATGGAAGTCATCTGGCTTCCTAAAGCCATAACCAGACAGACCGTCTGTCAAAAGGCAGGAGAGTCTGGAACGGGCTCTTTGAGGCCACAGATTGACACTGTCAGCTGACCCCCGCCAGGATCCTATTTCCTGACATACACCCTTGATTCAGGTCATCTGGTTATTGTGAGCTGGGTCGTAAATCTTAAGGAGCTCACTTTTTTTGCAAACAACTAAACCCCAAGAATACTCCTTATTTATAAAACAATATGTATGCTGGCTCTATGGTAGGTTTTTAGTCCTCAGGGTGCTAAAATCCTTGTGCCCTTCTGCCTCCTTAACCACAGCACACATGCTCAAGAGAACTAGAGTTGCCAGGAAATCATTTCTATACATGGGCTCCAACAAACCCTGGTTACGGAGGATGGCCTGTTTCCAACAAGCTTCATTTAAGGTTCCCCTACATGAAAGGAATAAATATTACGATGACGTGAGGCAAAACATAAATGCCTGCGGAAAGTCAGAAATTTCCCTCCTGGTGCCTCATCATCATCGAGGTGAGGGGAACAAAAGGTGGAAAAGTCGATTCCACCTTCTTATTCTTGGAGAAGAAAACAATTCTCTAGACAAGAACACGGACCAGCAAACAGGGAGAGAAATTGTGTGTTTACTGATTTCAGTCAATTATTGCAGTTGCCATGTTTCTCAGGAGTGTTGACGCCCAGGTCGGGGCTTACTGGTGAATGGTCAGCAACACACTCAGGCCAACAAGGAAGGAGGAGGCCTGGCTGTGAATGAAGCATGCTCGACTCTAGCTTGCTATGTGAGCAGGTCACAGAGCGCAGATGCCAGTGGGCGCTTAGTAAACACTGCAGGGCATGGCACTGGTACTAAAAGGGACTAAAGTTAAATGTTTATCAGAATGTTTACAGCAAACTTCCCATAGCACAGGTCATGTGAACTCTTTCTACCCATGCATGAGCCTTTGGACAGACAGCCCCCAAAACTATGAGTCTTTAATATTAGCCGGCATCCCTCAGTGCTGGACTTTTCCACTGTACTGGGTTACACGTCATCCAAAATTCACCTCCAAAGGAACCTCAGCATAGATTCCTCACTCACTGTGAGACTGGACACAGCCTTTCAGGGCATCCCCAAATAGAATAAAGATAGTGAGGTAGGGGGCGGGACTCAACTCCAGAGGCAGGACTCAGACACTGGACCAAATGGTGAGCTAGCTAAAACATGGCCGGGGCAGAAGCAGCTTTCCATAAGACATGCCCACCAGTGTGCCATGTCAGTTTACCATCGCCGTGGCAACACCTGAGCGTTACCACTGCTTTCCATGGCAGTGACCCAGTGACCTAGAAGTTACCACCCTTTTCCTAGAAATGCCTGCATCAACTGCCTTTTAACTTGCCTATAATTAAAAGTGGGTACAGATATGACTGCTGAACTGCCCCTGAGCTGCTACTCTGGGCGCACTGCCTGTGGGGTATCCCTGCTCCACAGGGAGCAGTACCGCTGCTGCTGCTTCCATACAAGTTGCTGTCTAACACCACCATTTGTGCTTGAATTCCCTCCTGGGCAAAGCCAAGGATCCTCCTGGGCTAAGCCTCAGTTTGGGATCTTGTCTGTCCTGCATCAGTTGCAAATGGTAAGCTGATAAGAAATGAAAACATAAGGAAAACTCCTACATACCACCCAGGGAGAAGCCCACTCCCAGGCAGCATCAAGCCCAGAAGGTAGCAAACAGGGTTTGCAGGACAGCTTGATTTTTGTCTGTGCAACAACCACCGGGCCTGCCTGGTACAGAGGCGAGTCTGTGGGCAGAAAGAGAAGCTGGCAAATAAGAGTTAGCTTTAAAAGATGCTGACTCTGGGCTCCCCATTTGGCCATGGCATCAAATGCTCCTGCCAAATAATTTGGCTCACAAATATTCACCACAGGAGAATATCTGAGCATTAAAAAGCAAACAAAAAAACAATCAGGAACCAAGTACCTCAGCTGGCTGGACAAAAAGACACATGCTTACAAGCCAGCAGATGGGTGTGAAGGCTACTGAGTGTCACGAGAAGCACAGCTTGGCCAATTGTGACTTCTGGAATGATCTCTGTCAAAGATTTCAAATGCTGTGTGCAGCTGGCATGTGGCTGCTAAGCTTCTAATTTTGTGACCTTTGAGATTCTACAAATGAGCAAAACCCTTTTGTATATCTTTAAAGGGAATTTCAGGCAAGGTTCAGGAGCAATGCCATGGTAATTTTTTTAATTTTACCCTGTTAAAAACAGACTTTGTCAGGCAATGTGGAGACCTCTAAATTCACATCTTCTAAGGACATGGAGAGAAGGGAGTTTGTGGCTATTTTCACAAGAAAACCACCAGCCAGTTCCATGGTGCCCCTCATCCAAGCTGCCTAATTAATGGCATAAAGCCCTCTGTCTGAAAAGACTGCCTTGGATTTATTTAGCACCCATCTTCCTATAAATGTCTCCCAAAAGTCTTGGGAATTCATCTCCTTTGCATTTTTACTGCATCACGCAGACCACCATGGCCACACATTAATGCCCCTGCCACCAGCCTCCATCGTCCACCAGGGATAAGCAAGAAAGCATTGATTTGGGACTTCTGCAGGGTCCTTCCTTCACATGGTGTATGCTTTGAAACTGCCATGTCCCCAGTCCACCACACCATGGGCGGGCTCCTTCGAAGGCCTCAGGTTTCCGCAGGAAACCTCTTCCTCCAGGACACCTGTCATCAGCCCCCCAGCTGCCTTAACTTCCTTCATCAAAGCACTCTACATTGCAGTCATGCGACTGTGCAATTGTTCAGTGTGTATATTAGTTTCCTATGACTCCGGTAGCAAATTACCACAAACTCAGTGGCTTCAAACAACACAGATCTATTCTCTGACAGTCCTGCTGGTCAGAAGTCCAAAATGGGTCTCTCAAGGCTGAAAGCAGGTGTCAGAGGGTTGGCTCCTTTCGAAGGTTCCAGCAGAGAACCTGTCCCTTGCCTCTTCCAGTTTCCAGAGCTGCCAGCATTCCTCAGTTTGTAGCTGCATCACTTTCCCCTTTACTTCCGTCATCACATCGCCTTCTCCTAAGCCGATCACCTGCCTCCTCCTTATAAAAACCCCTGTGATTACATTAGGCCAATGCAGAATAATCTCTCCAGCTCAAGATCCTTAACTCAATCACATCTGCAAAATCCATTTTGCCATACACGATAATATTCACATGTTCCAGGGAACAGGATATGGACATGGTGGGGAGGTGGTGATTACTCAGTTTAATATACAATGTGTCTTTCCCACTAGGATGTTAGTGATCAGCGTCTTTGTTCAGCTGATTTAGTCTTTATGCTCCAGGATCCAGCACAGAGCCAGATTCATTGTTCAGAAAATGAATGAGGAAATGAATTGAAGAGTGAATGTGCAAATAGAAGTCTTCCCTCACCTCTTCTACACTTCCTTTGAACTCTTTTTTTTTTTTTTTTTTTTTGAGATAGAGTTTGCTCTGTCACCCAGGCTGGAGTGCAGTGGCACAATCTCAGCTCACTGGAAGCTCCGCCTCCCAAGTTCACGCCATTTTCCTGCCTCAGCCTCCTGAGTAGCTGGGACTACAGGCGCCCGGCTAATTTTTTGTATTTTCAGTAGAGACGGGTTTCTGAACTCTTATTTATTTATTCACTTATCTGTTTCCTTTCCTCTCTCTTTCCAGCTCCTGCTTCTTCCTCACAGGTACACTAGGGCATCCAGCACATTAATTTGTCCCCACTCGCCTTAGCCTGTCTCCTGCCACAGTTGTCTCATTTTGGTGAAGTGAGTGTCCAGGTTTCCCCTCGCTCCCAGCTGCAACATGGATCTGTGAAAGACGGTAAAACGGAAAAGTCTTCACATCCTGGCTCTCTCTGCCCTTCATTGCCTTTAAGCTCTTTAACAACTTTTACTTGGAGAGGAAAGCAACTCTCTAGACAAGAACACAGACCAGCAAACATAGGGAGAAACTGTGTGTTTACCGATTTCAGTCAATTATTGCAGTGGCCACATGTCTCCGGAGTGTTGACGTCCAGATGGAGGCTGACCCATGAATGGTCAGCAAGGAAGAAGGAGGACCTACACTTTCCTCGGTTTGTAAGTTGTAAAAGACCCATGGAATGCCAACTATCCTTGTCCATGGACATGTGGATAGACGGTTCAGTGGCTACCATCAATTTTGCATCTATTTGTAAATTCTATGTCAGCATTCCTATTGTCCCAGCTATGCATGGCATTTTTAATTCTCCTTTGGACTGGTTGGAGCATCTTACTGGTTCCCTCATTAATTAATGAATTAAATAAAATCTTTGACACGTGTTCATTCCACATGTGGGTAAGAGTCATGATTTAACTTCAAAAAAAAAAAGTCCTTTTACAGGTCTCAGAAGAGAGGCAGCTGCATCAACAAACACAAGGGCTAGCCTATCCTCTAGAGCATTCACAGCTGAAGGGTGGATTAAATACACCCTGTGCCTTTCCTACCTTTCATTCCCTTTACCGTATCTAGCATTTGGATGGAACGCATTGCAGAAGGAACAGTGGAGAAGCACATGCACACAGCACATGCCTGGGAGGCTCCCCTAGAGCAGCTGGGATCTCTATGTTCTCACCTCCACCTTTTAATCTCATGGTTTCTTGGCCTCTTCTCTCCCTTTCACACCCATCAAGAGATGACTTGAAGAGGCTCTGGCCTCCCCTTGGCCACTCTCAGCTGTCTTCCTGACTCCTGCCTGATCTTCACACCAGTAGTTATTATCTTCTCAGCCCTACACAAGGTCAATGCCAGCACAACCTGCCAGCCCACTTCCCGCTCCAACAGCTATCACATGAAGACATTCTGGAGCTATCACTCCATCCACGAGAAGCTGCCTAACAGTCCTTAGAAAGAAAGTGAAAGTCTGCTTCCAAACATGAGAAGGGGTTAGACCAAGGGCTACCTCCTGGCCAGGTGACAGAGGACTAGAGAAGCCAGATTAAGCCAGATTTCTGCCAATCCAAGCAAAAGGCAGGTGGCCAAGCAGATGCAGAAAAGAAAAAAATTTTTTTTCTTACCCATTACTAGGTCCATAGCTGAGGCACCTATGGCAAAATACAGATTAACAAGAGAAACACCAAACTTATTTAATTTAAATTTTATGTGACATATGAGACATCAGGAAAAAAGACCCAAAGCGGCTGGGTGCAGTGGCTCACACCTGTAATCCCAGCACTTTGGGAGACTGAGGCAGGTGGATCACCTAAGGTCAGGAGTTTGAGACCAGTCTGGCCAACATGGTGGAATCCAGTCTCTACAAAAATTAAAAAATTAGCCAGGCACGATGGCAGGTGCCTGTAATCCCAGCTACTGGGGAGGCTATGGTGGGAGAATTGCTGGAACCCAGAAGGTGGAGGTTGCAGTGAGCCGAGATCACGCCATTGAACTCCAGCCTGGGTGACAGAGCTAGACTCCATCAAAAAGAAAGGAAGAAAGAGAGAAAGAGGAAAGAGGGAAGGAAGGAAGGAAGGAGAGAGAGAAAGAGAAAGAAAGAAAGAAAGAAAAGAAAGAAGGAAAGAAATAGGGACACCTGTGTGTTTTTATTGTAAGTTTGATGGAGAAGTGGATCATAGTGGAGAAGTGTGATTGGACAAAGGGAATATGATCTAATAGTTACATACAAGGGGGAACTCAGCAAGGCCTATTTGTTCACCTTTTTCTCTGTGTCCCTGTGTCTTCAGAGATAAAGACATTCCTCCCCTCCAGGTAAAGAGTAGGCACCTCTCACACAAGGACCTTACGACTTGCTCCAGGGGAAGGTCAGCTTGGTTTCATGGCCTGCTTCAGGAAAAGAAGGGTGAGGAGAAGGTGAGACAGGCCTTCCTGCTTCTGCCATTTTCTCCAATGCCAACCTGCCATATTTTGGGGTAGTATTCCCTGAACCCCACCACAGCCTCAGAGAGTGGGGCTTTACCCAAGGGTGAGTTGCAGCACTCTACCAGGTGTTTCAAACAGCAGAAGTCAGTTACAGGGTATTGATTCAAAATAGCTACCACGCATGAGCTTGTCACCCTGCACCAACTCATCCTGTGCAGTTACTACTACTGTTAACTCTGGCCTAGGATTTGTGGTTCATTTGGGATGACATGCATGCTTCAGATCTCAGGCGCTAGTGACCTCATCTATAAATTTGGGGTGGGCAACGATAGGCCTGGATGACCCTCAGTGGCCCTTCTAGCACAAAAATTTCTCAAATCAGAAGAACAAAACCCTGTACTTCTAGTCTCCCTGGGACAGTGGCCCCAAATATACCACAAGTGTTCATCTTTCCAGTGGAGTTCATATGTGTAGCATTGTGTTTACTTTACTGACTATAAGCAGAACAGGTGCCTGTCATTCACTCACCCATGCCTTCCATCTGGATACAGGGCAGCAAAAATCAGCAGAATGCTTTTATTCACAGAGCTGAATGCCTACACCAGAAAACAAACATTAAGCAAATAGTGGCAGAAATACATTTTTTTTAGACCAAGTCTCACTGTGTCACCCAGGCTGGAGTGAAGTGGGATGATCTTGGCTCACTACAGCCTCCACCTCCCAGACTCAAGTGATCCTTCCACCTTGGCCTCCCAAGTAGCTGAGATTACAGGCACACACGACTATACCTAACTAATTTTTGTATTTTTAGTCAAGATGGGGTTTCACCATGTTGTCCAGGCTAGTCTTCAACTCCTGATCTCAAGAGATCCACCTGCCTCAGCCTCCCAAAGTGCTGGGATTACAGGCATGAGCCACCGCCCCCGACCACAAATACATTTTAAACTGCAATTATGATCACTTCTTTGGATGAGAGGCTGGTCCTAAGGGAATGTATAGTGAGTGTTTGACTTAAACATGGGGTCAGGGAAGCCTTCCCTGAGGAGGAGTCAATGGATTTAGGAAATAGTTCAGGTTTTCACCATTAAGTATGATGCAACCTGCAGGAATTTTGTAAATGCCTTCCTTATTTTAAGGAAGTTTCCTACTGTTCCCAGTTTGCTGAGAGTTTTTATCAAGAATGGATATTGAATTTTGATAAATGCTTTTTCGCATTCCTTGAAAAGATTTCATTATTTTAATCCTTCGTTCCATTAATAGAGTAAATTAAATTGATTGGGTTTCTAATGCTTAACCAAGCTGCATTCCTGGGGTAAACCCAACTTAATGAAGATGTATTACCCTTTCTCTAAGATTAATGGCAGTCAGAGACAGGGACCAAGGAATAATTTAATTATGCCTGTAATTCTCGATATGATTTGGATTTTTGTCCCCACTCAAATCTCACGTTGAATTGTAATCCCCAGTTTTGGAAGCGGGGCCTGGTGGGAGGCGATTGGATCATGGGGGTGGTCCTTCATGAATGGTTTAGCACCATCTTCTTGGTGCTATTCTTGTGACAGTGAGTTATTGGAGGATCTGGTTTTTCAAAAGTGTGTAGCACTGCCCCTCTCACTCTCTCTTGCTCCTACCATGTAAGATCCCTGCTCCCCCTTCACCTTCCACCATGATTGTAAGTTTCCTGAGGCCTCCCAGAAGTGGAGCAGATGCCAGCATCATGCCTCCTGTACAGCCTGCAGAACCATGAGCCAATTAAAACTCTTTCCTTTATAAATTACCCAGTCTCAGGTATTTATTTATAGCAATGCCAGAACAGGCTAACAATTCTCAATCCTCCTTTTAAAATAATCACCATCTCCTGAGGCTGGGTGAAGACATAATATGTGTTACAAGGGAGTATGGTAAATGCTGGAGACACAGGTTGATTTATAAATGCCCTGCCATGATAAGGGATACATGGCAAGACAGGTTTCAGTATGAGCCATGCCCTGAATGACAGTAGGGAAAATCACTTTTAATGGATGCCAGGGGCTGGCAGGAGCAGAAAAGACAGAATTTGGGAAACAGAGAGCAAATCAGCATGGCCGGGTAGGAGAAAGGCTGTCCATGGATGATCATGAGTGCTGGGCTGTGGCATTCAAACCTTATCCTCCTGTTCAGCAGGGAACCATGAACACAGGAAAGGGCTGACAATGCAGAGGTCAAGTGAATAAAGCATGATACAGAACTGGAATGCAGAATGACTGTTATTAAATTTTATTAAATCTTGTGTGAGATGAGAGAGGGTGATTGTATTAGTTTGCTAGGATGGCCAAAACAAAATACCATGAATTGGGTGGCTTAGCAGAAATTTATGTCTCACAATTCTAGAGGCTCAAAGTCCCGATCAAGGTGTCAGTAGGACTGATTTCTGCTGAGGCCTCTCGCCTTGGCTTGCAGATGGCTGCCCTCTCGCTGTCTCTCCACGTGGTTGTCCCTCTATGAATAAGACCTCCCGGTATTTCTTCTTCATCCTAATTTCCTCTTTTTATAAGAGCTCCAATCAGTTTGGATCAGAGTCTATCCTACCAGCTTCATTTCAACTTAATTACTTCTTTAAAGGGCCTATCTCCAATTACAGTCAAGTCCTGGCATCACCATTCCCAGTGACTGAGGAGGCCAGAAGTAAAATGAAGACAAAATCTGCCCTCCCCGCATACCGTGCTAAGTGCAGGGCAGAATCTGAAGGTCACCAGGTGGAGTCCATGGCTCCCTGTTCCTGGGGTTTGAGGAATGCAGCCTTACTGGGCATCATTGGCCTGCACATCCAGATACGGCTGCTCTTTCTTACCCCACGCTTGCCCTCGTCAGCCAGAGCCTGAGCATCCGTGCTTCGGCCGACGGAGTGCTCACTGGAGCAGCATCAGAGCCGCTTTGTCCTCTTCAGAGGCTGGGTCAGAGTAACTTCACTTCAATGCATGACACCTGAGAGGCACCTGCACATAGGTGCACAGCCGGAGAGAAAAGTCAGCAGCCTGCCTTGCCAGAGAACAGACACACCACGCTTGGACTTCAGTTACCAGTTGGAACAAAAGGATTTGCATATTTTTTACCTTAAAAATTAATTGACAGGCCCTGTCTCTTCCCAAGTGTCTAACATCTAAGAGAGTTGGGTTCATAGTCTGGCTAAGGATATCCTCTCCCTCCCCTCCCATTTTTACTAAAAAAAATTTGACTAGAAAAAGAAAACCTCTTATATACTCACTATCCCAGGCAAGATTCTTTTTTCTTTTTCCTCTCTGTTTTTTTTCTTGTTTTGTTTTGGTTTGTTTTTTTTCATTTCCTTACATTCTCTGTGCATTTGCCTATGCACCATGGGATTTAAACAATAGATTGGGAAAACAGAGGAGAGGGCACTGAGGGTGCCCTTTTGTAGTAGAAATTGATTTTGCAGCCCTCCCCTCCCCCCATACGCACGCACATACACACACTGGGTATTTTGTCAGCCTTAACCAAAGATCAAAACAACATAGCCTTGACCTTAACTCACAAACAGCCTCCAGCTACAGGGAAAAAGTCTCTGAGTAGGGGGAGTATAAGTCCCTCCAGAGCCCTTATTGATGGCAATTTAACAATAGGTATTTTATTTAAGGTCTGAATTTTTCATACAGAGACACAGGGATTCGGCTTCCAGGTATGTCTCATAAGGAAGTAGGAATGGAGAAAAGACTTGGGATTTTGAATATTTTACACAGCTTTGCTGATGAATAGTAAACAACTGGAAGTGATCGCCATGTCTGACTGTAAAGGAATAGTTAAATAAATGTGCCACCCATGAGTAGAATGCATACCTTACGCACGTGTGCATGCACCTTCTCCAGGCAGGAAGAGTTTCCAGTGCACCCCTCACCCCCACCCACAGGAAGAGCTATGGGACCCACAGGAGCTCCAGTGCTCCTGGGGCACTCCCAGCCTGTGGCACTAGAGTGTCATGTGGACAACAGAGGGTGGCTTTGTGGTCAGAACAGCACGGGCTCAATTCCAGCTTGGTCTTGCCTTGGCTGGGTAGCCTGGGCAGCTCTTCCGCCTCCCCCAACCTAGGGAAGTGGGGTTGATATTCTGAATCTGCAGGGCTCTTGGAGAAGTTATAGGGTGCCTGACACATGGGAGCGAGCCTCTGCCCACAGTCACCCAGCCAGCATGTTGCGGAGCCAGGATTTTAAATTAGATCCAGCCAGTTCCAGAATCATTAGTTTTTCCATTCCCTATGCATACCAGGCTGAGTCTTTCTAGATTATCCTCCAAAAAGCCCTGGGGAGGCGGCAGCAGCATGAGCTGCAGACAGGCAGCCAAGAAGTGAGGCCCCAGCCAGGGATCTGAGCATGGTCTTTGCCCTTGGGACACAAGGCATCCATCCAAGAGGTCACAAAAATCAGCAGCTTTCACCAGGAAGCCCCAAGTCCTGGGATTGGGGTGCTGGAGGGGGATCCAAAAAAAACAGTCATTGGTTTGGAAGGAGATGCTGTTCTCCATCTCGGCTAGCTGTTAAAGGGACATGGATTGAACTCACAGGCAGGGAGGGGCATTTTGTTTCCCTTGGCCACATCAGCATGTTTTCACAGTTGAGAGAGCAGGAGATGACTCTCCAGCCTGTGGCAGAGAGAAAGTGCCCTTGGGCCAACTCCATGGAAGATGTTCCCCACCCCACTGCCAGGAGGAGCTCCTGCTGGTGGAGGCACGACCGCAGCTGGTGGCGACACAGGGTCAGCAGGCACCGTCTGCCTTGCTGAGGCCTCAGGCTCCTGGCTGCAAAGGCCCTGGGTCCCCCTCTGCAGCCAAGTCTTTACTTTCTCTTCACCCTGAAAAATGTCTTCACAGACTGTCATTCTTTGTCTCTTGACTGCCTTTCTCCAGTTTCCTTTCGCAATCCCCCAACGATGGGACATCTCTCCAGAGGACACCTGGGTTGTGAGGATCTATGGTCAGAACAACATTTTGGTCAATGACAGACTACATACACCACAGTGGCTCCCTCAGATTATAAAAGAGCTGAATAATTCCTATCACCAAGTGGCAGTGCTATACCATCTAAGCTTGTGTAAGTACATCCTATGATGTTCACACAATGACGAAATCACCTAATGATGCATTTCTCAGAACACATCCCCGTTGTTAAGTAATTGGGTTTGGGAGAAGGCGCAAACAGCTTCCACCTGCCCCACCCTCCCATTTCCTAGGCTCAGTCATGCCTTTGGAGGGTAGCACCTTTGTTTCTTCCACATATCACAGATACAGTGACACTTGACTGTATTCAGGAACAAGGAGGCTCTGGTGCAAAAAGAATGTCATTTCCTTGTGTAAGTAGGTCTTCTGGGTCCATCACAGGCAGCCAATTCAAAGTGGTCCATCTGTCAACAGAACTCTTCTTCCAGGCTCACAGGGACTTCTTCCAGCCATAGCACATAACATTATAGCACAACGCATTACCCACATGTTTGTGGTGGTGCTGATGTCAACATACCTCCTGCACTGCCAGGCCTGAAAAGAATAGCACAATTTCATACAATACATAATATTTGATAATAATAATAAACAATTAGATTGCTGGCTTATGTATTTACTACTATATTTTTAATGGTTATTTTAGAGTGTATTCCTACTTAGGAAAAGATAGTTACCTGTAAAATAGCCTCAGGCAGGTCCCTCAGGAGGTATCCAGAAGAAGGCACTGTTATCCTAGGAGATGACAGCTCCATGCATCTTATTGCCCCTGATGTCCCTCCAGCAGCACAAGATGTGGACAAGAAGGCAGTGATAGTGACGATCCTGACCCTGCAGAGGCCCGGGCTAATGTGTGTGTTTGTGTCTTAGTTTTGAACAAAAACTTGTAAAATGTTTTAAAAAATTACAACAGAAAAAACACTTGTTCAATAAGAACATACAGAAAGAAAATATTTTTGTATAGCTGTAAAATGTGTTTGTGTTTTAAGCTGTTATTAGAAAAGAGCAAAAAATTTTTAAAATGAAAAGATCTGTAAAGTAAAAATGTTACATTAAGCTAATGTTAATTTATTATTAAAGAAAAAAACCGTTGAAATAAATTTAGCCTGAGAGTACAGTGTTTCCAAAGTCTACAGCAGTGTATAGCAATGTCCTAAACCTTCACATTCTCTCACCACCCACTCACCGACTCACCCAGAGAAACTTCCAATCCTGCAAGCTCCATTCATGGGAAGTGCCCTACACAGATGTACCATTTTTAATCTTTCATACTGTGTTTTTCCTGTGTCTTTTTAAGGTTTAGATACACAAATTCTTGCCATTGTGTTACAATTGCCTGCAGTATTCAGTAGAGTAGCATGCTGTACAGGTTTTAGCCTAAGAACAATTGGCTACACCATACACCTAGGTGTGTAGTAGGCTATGTCATCTAAGCTTGTGTAAGAACACCCTATGATGTTCGCACAAGGACGAAATCACCTAACGATGCATTTCTCGGAATGTATCCCCATTATTAAGTGACACATGACTGACTGTATTCAGGAACAAGGAGGCTCTGGTGCAAAAAGAACATCATTTCCATGTGTGAGTAGGTCTTCTGGGTCCATCACAGGCAGCCAATTCAAACGGTCCATCTGTCAACGGAACTCTTCTTCCAGGCTCACAGGGACAGAACTGATAGGCCCAACTTCCTTCCCTTCCTTCCTTCCTTCCTTTTCTTCCTTCCTTCCTTCTCTTCCTTCTCTTCTTTCTCTTTCTTCTCTCCTTTCTCTTCCTTCCTTCTCTCCTTTCCCACCTTCCACTCCTCCTTTCAACCTTCTCTCCTTTCTCCCTCTTTCCTTTCCTTCCCTTCAGAGGATTCTGCGGAGGCTCTGGGTGTCAGAGCAAAATGCTCCAAAGATCAGTGGAGGCACATGGATTCCTACATCTCCATACAACTTCACTCAAGGAACAGTCACCTTCTCTGAGATGAAAAAGAGAGAGAAAGGGAGGGAGGAAACCTTTATTAAGCACCCAATGAGTGGTAAGTGACCTCACAAGCCTGTGAGGAGGTATGCGGCTTCCCACCTGTATGGATGAGGTTGAGTATGGGAGTCAAGAGGGTTACTGGTAGAGACAAGACCAGGACCGCAGGTTTATGGCGCCAGTGTTCGCATCTCTGCAACAGTATCACAGAGCTACAGAAATGAAATTTCCCAAAGAGGCTGCTTTCGAAACCAGTGACTTGTGCAAAGGCCACAATAAAAAGAGCCCACATATCTACACACCTGGGCCACTGAAAATGCATGACATGCAACCACACGTCAGCAGGTGAACGAGACCTGCAGATGACGGGGCTGGCCCATATCAGCTCACAAGACTTGATCACGAAATACTCTGGAATTTAAATCACTGGTAGCTTGCCATCAGCCATGGTGGAGGTGTGGACATTGGTAAATGCTAAAAAGGAGGTCTTGTTTTGTGTTTTGATTTTTTTGGTTGGTTTTGTTTTTTGTCTTCTGTGAACCAACTGACCAGAACACCACTGGATGGCTTTTACAAATGCTGAGCAAAAGCAGTCAGATACAAAAGAGGACACGAGGCATGACCCATATGAGGAGGTCAAGGACAGCAAAGCTGAGCTATGGTGATGGAAGCCGTGGGTATGGCTGGGCATTCGGGGAGCTGGTTGTGCTCTGAGTCTTGATATTGGTGGTGGTTTCATGGGCATGGTCAGTGTGTGAAAATCGTGCTACAATGAACATACGCATGCATGTATCTTTATAATAGAATGATTTATATTTCTTTGTGCTTCACATTTATGATGGAATGTTTTTCATAGACACAGTCTCATAACATTTCTATGCATACTGGTAGTGGAGAGGAAAATGGGGACACTCCATTCCCTTTCATGAGAAAAAAGATCACTGACTGAACCTTTAAAAGAGATCAAATGTGGTCATACACGGGACTCTTGAATACTTCAGGATCAGGAGCCAGAGTCAGTGGCTCCATCCAGCTCCGCAAACTTGGGCAAGTTCTAATCACTCTGGCCTTCAGTTTCTTCCTAAGTGGAGATAAAACCTTCTACTCCTGGCCAGGCATGGGGGCTCATGCCTGTAATCCCAGCACTCTGGGAGGCCGAGGTGGGTGGGTCACCTGAAGTCGGGAGTTCAAGACCAGCCTGACCAACATGGAGAAATCCCATCTCTACTAAAAACACAAAATTAGCTGGGCGTGGTAGTGCATGCCTGTAATCCCAGTTATTTGGGAGGCTGAGGCAGAATTGCTTGACCCAGGAGACAGAGGTTGTGGTAAGCCGAGATTACATTTGCACTCTAGCCTGGGCAACAAGAGTGAAACTCCATCCAAGAAAAAAAAAAAATTTCTACTTCTAGGGTTGTTGAGGAGATTAAATATGTGTCACATATTAATACTACAAATGTCCAATATATTGGCTATTATTATTATTATTACTCAGCTCCACAGGTGGGTAGGAGAAGGGAAAGAGAAGAAGAACACATATTTGAGAATACAGCCAGTGAAGGCAAGAACACCGTTCCTGCCCCATGTGTGTATGGCTCTGTTCTCTCCCCGTGGCTGGCTGAGCTCCTTCCTAACTCTGAAAATATTGAATCTGCAGTGGTTTAGAATAGTCCTGGGTCAAATGACCCCAATTTGGAGCAAGTTTGATTCTGGGGCACATCTGGGGACACGGTCCAATCTAGATTCACATGGAGGACACATTTTCCCAGCTAAGCCCATAGCAGGTTCACAGTTCAGCTCTGAAAGAATCATACCAATTGTGGAAGGGCTGAAAATTCTGACAAAGGCTTATAGAAGTGCCTTGCACTGAGAAAGAGCCTCACAGAACACATAAATAATGAAAATTGCAAAGTTTCCATTTCTCTGAGTGGATTGTGTTAGAATTGAGTGTTTCACACTTTGATGCCAACATGATTTCCACCCAGTCTATTAGTAAATATGAACCACAGATCCTCAGACCTAGAAGGGACCCAGGAAATTGTCTCATCCAATGGCCCACTGGAAGCTCAAACTCTCAAATTTCACTAGCTCAGTGGTTGGCCGGCCAGCACGTCCAACACACTGGATAACACGTTTCAGGAACAGGGAGCTCACTCCTTCATAGGCAGCCATGGCATCCATGCATAGCTGTGTGGAAACATTCCTGTGGCAAAGACAAATCAGCCTGGCCATGGCTCCCCAGTGGGTCTGGGTCTATGCCTCGGGATTACCCAATGACATCAGAAAGACACCTATTCCAGGAAACATTCCCCATCATCTGTGCAAACAACTTCCACCTGCCCCGCCCTCCCATCTCCTAGGCTCAGCCATGCCTTCAGAGGGTAGCACTTTTGTTTCTTCCACATGTCATAATTTCCCATTTCTTCATCTTTCTAGTCTCCCTTTGCATTTTTAACTATTGCAGAGGTACCAAAACAAGGCCTAAAAAGCCTTTTCCCTTCAAAGCCAATTTTTTCTTAAAAAAAAAAGTTTTCTGCAGTTCATGGCATCCAGATCTTTTGAAATCTGTCTCTGCCTATTCTTCCAGTCTTGTCTTCTGATGCTGCCCCACATCCACTCTCTCCTTCAGCAGTAATGGATCTTCCTCCAAGACTGCATGCTGCTCCCTGCATCCCATCATCGCCCACACAATTTCAGCTCAGATGCTGCTTCTCACTTCACTATGAGGCCATACCAAGTCTATCTGTGCCTCACTATCCTCCCCTGCAGTCTGCTTCCCCTCTGTGGTGTCTCAAGGAGTCTCTTCCCTACTATACCACCACCCCGGGATCATTTCTTTGTATTTCTCTCTCCTACCAGACACTGAATGCTTGGATCAGAAACCAAGCATTGTGTCTCATCTTCCAGCACCTTCCAGCTGTTCTTCCTGATGCTTTCCCTCCCATGCACCTTCCAATAGGCCCCAATGTGTGTTGCTTCCCCACCATGTGTCCATGTGATCTCATTGTTTAGCTCCCACTTATAAGTGAGAACATGCAGTATTTGGTTTTCTGTTCCTGCCTTAGTTTGCTGAGGATCATGGCTTCCAGCTCCATCCATGTCCCTGCAAAGGACATGATCTCATTCCTTTTTATGGCTGCCATAGTATTCCATGGTATACATGTACCACCTTTTCTTTATCCAGTTTACTGTTGATGGGCATTTGGGTTGATTACATAACTTTGCTATTGTGAACAGTGTCGCAATTAACATACACGTGCAAGAATCTTTATAACAGAATGATGTATATTCTTTTGGGTACATGCCCAATAATGGGATTGCTGGATGTTGCTGGATCAAATGGTACTTCTGCTTCTAGATCTCTAAGGAATTGCCACACTGTCTTAAATAATGGTTGAACTAACTTACACTCTCACCAACAGCATGGAAGCATTCCTTTTTCTTCACAGCCTTGCCAGCATCTGTTGTTTCTTTACTTTTTAATAATCTCCATTCTGACTGGTATGAGATGGTATCTCACTGTGGTTTTGATTTGCATTTCTCTAATGATCTGTGATGTTGAGCTTTTTGTCATATGTTTGTTGGCTGCATGAATGTCTTCTTTTGAGAAGTGTCTGTTTATGTCCTTTGACTACTTTTTAATGGGGGCACCTACTGTTTTTAAGAAATTATTTTTCCTGCTCCAATAACCCAAGTCTGCCAAATCTGTGTTTGCCACGAATTAACTGGTTGTGTTTTTTTAAGCACTGTCAAGAGCCCATTTCCTGATATAAATCACAGTTTGTGTGGAAATAGTAGCTATGAGTTTGTGTGGAAATACTAGCTATGTTAAGCAACATGTTCAAATGCTAATCTCACTTAAGCCCAGCATATCAGTGCATTTCTCAACATGGATTTCTAAGAAGAAAGCTACAGTGAGGGTTCCAATTACAAGACTTGCTCACAGAAGCGAGTCACAGTTGTAAAAATCAGCACACTTGGTGCATGGTATATAGAACACAGTCCCTTTGATGAGGCTTTTGTTGTCTTTGGATCTTATTCATGTTTTCAACATTATAATCCATCAGGCCAGAATCTATGACAAGTTAGTAAAAATGAGCATGTTTCTTATAATTTAAAATGTGATGCCAGAATTTGAGCTTATGAGAAGATGAAGATGTACTTTTCCCTATTCCTCCTGGAAAGTACAACTAAAAACCCTGGACATTATATGTAAAATCAATAACTAGGTAAGAAGATTCTGAGAGGTGGAGAGAAGGCAGACAGAAGGCTAGAATCCCAATACACAAGTCACAAAATGATAAGGAGTTCCAAGTTAATGTTTTGTCTCACATATGCCAGAGTTGGAGCTGAACAAGCCAGCAAACTGGAAACATCAGTGGCCACAGACAAACATAGCCCTGACAAAAGCCTGCTCCCCACAGTCAAAGGGACAACAAAAGTCAGCCTAGCAAGGCAGAAAACTTTCAGACAATAATCATCCTACTCCAGCCAAACACCAAAGAAAAACTCTGGCTCAGCCACTACTCACACCAGCCAAGGTCAAGTGGGAGCCTAAACAGGAATGTGTCCCAATCACCTGTCAGGTGGTGTCAGAGAAAGCTGAGTAGGGAGCCAGGACTTCTATCCCTACCAAGCAGTAACAAGCATCTCCCATCACAACATGGTGCCTTTAGAGACCACCTGGTCAGTCTGGATTTTCACCCCTAACTCAGAGTTATAAGGCCTCCCCATCTCTGCTAGTGCAGTCTCAAAGGAGAATGGAGAACCAGGATTTCACCACAGCCCAGTGTAAGAAGGCCCACACCCCATATCATTGGTGTCAGTTGAGGCTGCATGGAGAGCAGAAATGAGTCACTCACATCTTTTTCAGCCAGGGAGGTATCAGTAGATACCAACCCTGAAAGAACAGAGATGTTAGATTATCTGACAAAGATTCTAAAATAGCTGTCATAAAAATGCTTCAATGAACAATTATAAGCACACTAGAAACCAATAAAAAAAATTGAAACTCTCAGCAAATAAACTGAAACTCTCAGCAAAGAAAAAGAAGATATACAAAGAAAAGAACCAAATTGAAATTTTAGAAGTGAAAAATATACTAATTAAAATAACAGGCTCAGTGGGTGGCTTAGCAGCAGAATGGAGGGGACAGGGAAGAATCAGTGAGCTGGAACACAGAACAGTAGAAATTACTCAGTCTGACCAACAGAGAGAAAGCAGACTGAAAAAGAATGATAAACAGAGTCATAGGGATTTGTGAGACTGTGACAAAAGATACATCTTTTGTATTATCAGAGTTCTTGAAGGAGAGGAGAAAGGGCACAGGGCTGACAAACTGGTAAAGGAAATAATGACTAAAACCTTCCAAATTTGGCAATACTAAAGATTCAGCAAGCTGAGAAAACCAAAAACAGGGTCAAACCAAATAAATCTATGCAAAAATCTATCATAATCACACTTCTGAAAATTAAAACAAAGGAAAAAACCTAAAACAGTAAGAGAGAAAGGACACCTTACCTACAGATAAAAACCAATTCAGATAATAGCATATTTCTCATCAGAAACCATGGACTCTAGAAGGAATGGCATATTTTTCAAGTATTGAAAGAAAATAACTGTCCACTCAGAATCCTATATCTAACAAAAATATCAGAAATTAAGGGGAAATTAAGACATTCTCAAATGAAAGAAAACTAAGAGAATTTGTGGCAAATAGACCTATAATAAAAGAAAGTCTAAAAGAAGTTCTATAAATACAAAAGAAATGACAAAAGAAGAAAATCAGACCTTGGATAATCAGAAAGGAAGGAATAAAACAGCAAACACAAATGTGAATAAGTACAATACACTTTATATATTAGTCGGTTTTCACACTGCTGTAGTCATACCTGAGACTGGATAATTTATAATTAAAAGAGGTTTAATTGACTCACAGTTCCACATGGCTGGGGAGGCCTCAGGACACTTTCAGTCACGGCAGAAAGCAAAGGGGGAACAAGCATGTCTTACCATGGCAAAACAGGACCAAAAGAGAGAATGCAAAAAAGCCACAGACTTTTAAACCATCAGATCTCATGAGGACTCACTGTCATGAGAAGAGCTTGGAGAAAACTGCCCCATGATCCAATTACCTCTCACCAGGTCCCTCCCTCAATACATGGGGATTACAATTTGAGATAAGGTCTGGGTGAGAACACATAGCCAAATCATATCACTTTCCTTAAGACTCTTAAGTTTTCTAAATTTATGTTTGACATTTGAAGTAAAAATTATGGCACCCTCTGATATAGCTCTAATTATGTAATAGAAATATTTAAAACAATTATAAATGAGGATAGTAAGGGGTCATAAAGGCAAATAAGATTTCTATGCTTCACTAAAATTGGTAAAATAATGACACCTGTAGACTGTGATAAATTATGAACATATAATGTAATACCTACAGCAACTAAAATGCCATGCAAAGAGGGATTGATATGGTTTGACCACGTGCCCACCCAAATCTCATCTTGAATTGCAGTTCCCATAATTCCCATGTGTTGTGGGAGGTAACTGAATCATGGGGGCAGGTCTTTCCTGTGCTGTTCTAATGATAGTGAATAAGTCTCATGAATCTTACGGTTTTATAAAGAGGAGTTCCCCTACACAAGTTATCTCTTGCCTGCTGCCATATAAGACAGGACTTTGCTCCTCATTCACCACATGCCATGATTATGAGGCCTCCCCAGCCATGTGGAACTGTGAATCAATTAATCCCCTTTCCTTTATAAATTACCCAGTCTCAGGTATGTCTTTATTAGGAGCACGAGAACAGACTAATACAGGGACATTCAAAAATGCCATAGGTAAACCAACACTGCATTCTTAAAAAATGTTTAAATAACCCACAGGAAAGAAAGGAAAAAAGAGAAAAATGCAAACAAAGAGAAGAGAGAAAAAAAGTCAGATTTAAGTCATATCAATAATTACATTAAGTGTAAATGGTTACAATATGACAATTAAAATACAGAAATTGGCAGAGTGGGTTAAAAAAACATGATCCAACTTTATAATATCTATAAAAATCAATTTGAAACATAATAATATAAGTAGGTTGAAGGTAAACAAATTGAGATTATATATATATTGTATATCTCAGATAAAGTAGACTTCAGAGCAAAGAAAATTATCAGAGACCCGGAGGGACAGAGGGACATAGTATAACAATAAAAGAAACAATCCACCAAATGATTTAGCAATCATAAATGTATATGCTACAACAGAGCTGCAAAATAGGCAAAACAAAAACCGATGGAACTGAAAGGAGAAATAGATCAATCCACAATTACTGCTGGAGACTTCAATACCTCCCTCTCAACAGTTGATAGAATAACCAGACAGAACATTGGCAAGGGTATAGAAGAATGGAACAATCCCATCGACCAACAGGATCTAATCAACATTTACAGAACAATCCACCTAACAAGAGCAGAATATACATTCTTTAGAGTTGCCTACAGAGCTTATACCAAGACAGACTATCCTGAGCCAAACAAACTTCAACAAATTCAAGAGAATTGAAATCATACAATGTGTTCTCCAGCCACAATGGAATAAAATTAGACATCAATAAGAAAAATCTCAAAACACTTGAAAACTAAACAGCATATTTCTAAATTATCCATAGGTGAAAGAAGAAGTCTCAAGAGTTTTTTTAAAAATACATTCAACTGAATGATAATGAAAATACAACATATCAAAAGTTGTGAGACACAGCTAAAGCTGTACTGAGGGGATATTTATAGCATTAAATGCATACATTGGAAGAAAGAAAGTCTCAAGTGAACCTAAACTTCTACCTACGGAACCTAGGGAAAAAAAGAACAAAATATACTCAAAACAGTCCAGGTATGGTGGCTCACGCCTGTAACCCCAGCACTTTGGGAGGCTGAGGAGGGCAGATCACATGAGGTCAGAAGTTCAAGACCAGCCTGGCCAACATGGTGAAACCGCATCTCTACCAAAAATATAAAAATTAGCCAGGTATGGTGGTGCATGCCTGTAATCCCAGCTACTCAGGAGGCTGAGACAGAAGAATGGCTTGAACCCGGGAGGCAGAGGTTACAGAGAGCCAAGATCAAACCACTGCACTCCAGCCTGGGTAACAAGAGCAAGACTTCACCTCAAAAAAATAAATAAAATAAATATGCTCAAAACAAACAGAAAAAAAAAAGAAATAGTAAATAGAAGAACAGAAATCAATGAAATTAAAACAAAGACAATGTAGAAAATCAATAACACAAGTGAAGTGTAGAAATCTTACTTTCATTTAGATCCTTTTATTGTCTCTGCTTATTAAATGTAATCCTCTTAAAAGTATTCTCTCTGCAGACATTGAGCACTACATCAAATGGTGTTACAGCTTTTGCTTCAACCATAAAACCATAAAATATAATCAAAGAAATTCATGAGATGAAGGACAGTCTGTTTACTTCTAATTCTATGCATTCCATTGTTTTGTTGTTGTTGTTTGTTTGTTTTTTCCTTTCAGAAGGTTCTAGCCTTTTTCTTCTATCATTTTCTTTCTGTATGGAGAGCTTCCTTAGACATTCTTTAAGGGTAGCTATGCTAGCAATAAATTATCTTAGTTTTTCTTCCTCTGTGAAGGTGTTTATTTCTCTTTCAACCCTGAAGCACAGTTTCACTGGATATGTGAATTGGGGCTGTTTTTTTTCTTTCAGCACTTGAAAAACATTGTTCCACTTCGTTCAAATAGCCATGGTTTCAAATGAGAAATCCACTGTCAGTAAAACTGGTGTTCTTATATAGATAATGTATCATTTCTCTCTGACTATTTTTTTTCTTTTAAGACCGAGTCTTGCTCCGTCACCCAGGCTGGAGTGCAGTGGCGCAATCTCAGCTCACTGCAACCTCTGCCTCCTGGGTTCTAGCGATTCTCCTGTCTCAGCCTCCCAAGTAGCTGGGACTACAGGCACGTGCCACCATGCCCAGCTAATTTTTTAATTATTATTTAGTAGGGATGGGGTTTCACCATGTTGGCCAGGCTGGTCTCAAACTCCTGACCTCAGGTGATCCACTCACCTCAGCCTCCCAAAGTGCTGGGCTTACAGGCGTGGGCCCCCACGCCCAGCCTCTGTCTGGCTATTTTGAAGATGTTTTCTTTGTCTTTAGTTTTCATAAGTTTGGCTATGATGTGTCTGGGTGTAGATTTCTTTGGTTTATCCTATTTGGGATTTTATTAGCTTCATGAATCTGAAGATTTATGTATTTTGCCAAACTTGGGAAGTTTTCAGCCATTAGTTCTAATATTTTCTTTAGTTTCACACCCACATAGGTCGCCTGGCTGCTGCCACTATAGGCAGATGGGATCGCCTACGGATCTGGGCTTCTTGTGAGTGGGGCCTGGACTGATCAAGGCTTCATTTCTCCTCCTCCAAACAGATCAGACCACCCCCAGGGAACCTGGTTACAGACCTGAGGCTGGAGGTCCCACTAGGTCTCTAGTGGGCTTTCCTTTCTGTAGTCCTTTGGCCAGGGAGATCAGGCTTCTTTGTCTGTTTGTTTTTAATCCATGTCTGTTGTTGGTCCCAGGTTGCAGATCCCTCCCATACCCAATCTGAGAGATGCAAAGAAAACCCAAGAACTCACCTCATCATCATTCCTCAAGTCCTGAAGCCCATACCAAATCCTCCTTCTTTTCAGTTCTTAGGGTCCTTTTATAACTGTCTGTCGAATAATTTCCAGGGGATTTAGATATATTTGGAGAGGGGAAACTGAGTCTATGCTATCTGATTCTGGAACTGGAAGAGCTGGCATTTATTTCTGATGCCACTTTGTACCAGGCACTGCACTCAGCTTCCACAGCTACCCAACAGCAGACCCGCAGGGACTTTGCTCACCTCTGCTGTAAGGCTATTGGCTTCTCAGTGGTAGCCTTTGAGAAAGGTGAAGTTTCACAAACATGAATCTTCCTCTAACCCAAAGTTTCAAAGTTGCTTTATTTAATTTCACAGGATGAAAAGTTTTCTCGATGTATTGCACAGTCACTAAATGGGTCAAAATCTAAACTCCTCTGGGTACCCTCCATCCTTTGCTGTGTTTCTGTCTCCTGCTCGTGGGCCAGCTCAATAAGTGGGTCTCTCTTCTTCCCTTTTTTATACCTCTTCTCTCCCTAGCCTTGCTGTCAGCCTGCCAACTGTCACTCTGACATCAGAGTACCTGCTTCTGGAAGGCTCTCATTTCAATCCTTACTTCTGACTTGCTGAGGGTCAAGGAAATCAAATAAGCAGGATTATATTATTGTAATCTAAATGAAGAGTAAGTTGACTAGGAAGGCGCATCTAAGAGACATATATATTGTGACCCAGAGCTTGGGTTCTTGGATTTTTGATAATATTTTGGCAGTTCAGTAGCTGCTTTTACTACATTCGTGCTCTTGGCTGTATTACAAACAATCAAGGCTGCCAGAAAAGTGGCCTCTAGATAACTGGAGAATTTTTGCATTTACTTTGTAAACACCCGTTCCCCACAACCCCACTACATCCCCAAAAAACAACACTGAACAGTTCTAAGCTCAAGACACAGACTCAAGTCCTTTTTGGGAAGAATACACAAGAGTAAAGATAGGTTTTTTTCTACTTTTTATTACAAGAAAGCAATTGAAAGAGTATTTTACAACACTTTCCAAAAGAAAGTGTTTCTGTGCCAAAATCAAGCATGAGACATTTCATCCCAAAATGAAATCTGACAATGTCATGGGTAACTTAATCATAGCTTTTCTATAGGAAAAATAGTATGGAGGTAAAGGGGGGTTTCAGCTGAGCTTTGTGGGAAATTAAATCCAATTATAATTAGTATTAAATGTGTGTTGGATAATGCCATTTCCAAAATGTAGAACCCTCCTCTCCTAGACTCAGATTTTCATTCTGAGTCTCAGTGCCAGGGACCTTCCATCATTGAGAATCAGCCCTGAAAGTCCACAGCACAGGTCCTGGAATCAGGCCCAGCTGGTACACAGACCTGTGTGACTTCAGGAGACAAACATAATAGATGGTCACAGATTTCTAATCTCACTCATTTAGAGGCAAGACAGGTTCCTAAAATAATCACATAGCCTGATTTCCTAACAACCTTTGCCAAAGTTGCTGAAACTTCGTTAGCAGCACATGTAAGGACCAGACAAACCACCCTTTCTCTCCACACTTCTGTCTCCCCCTGATGTACCGTGAGAAGAGTTATTTGGAGATTCGGCATCCCCCTCCAGATACCCTGAGCTGTCAGGTGACTGCAGAGCTGTGTTGAAGCTTCCCTTTCCCACCTTGCACTGAATGATGTGGACAATGACATCACCCTGGGGCCCTACTTCCTTTCTCAGGCTCAGCTTTCACCCCAGGGCTCAGAGAAAAGCAGCTTTTTAAGAAAACTGGCCCCCAGGAGCTATTGCTTCTTTGGACTCTATCCTTCCACGGCAAGTGCAGCCTGGCACCAGTTTGAGCAATGATTTGGGAGCAGCAACTTCTGCATCTGGTTGTGCATGAGGGTGTGTGTGTGTGTGTGTGGCAAGTGTGCACACAAATGCACAGTTTCCCAAACATAAACATCCTCATGGGTACTTTTTTTAGCTCTCAGAACTCCCAACAGCCTCTTAGCAGTGTCTCCATCCAATCCGACCTGCCCCACCCAATCCCTCCTCCTCACTCGTACCATCTGGGCTTCCTGAAACCCAAAACCAAGGGGAGACGTATCTCCCCTCTCTGTTCAGAACCCTTTGGGAACTTACTGCCTCACTGCCTGGAACTGGGCTGTGGACCCACTGTCTACCTCGAAGCCTGACTTTCCCCACTCCTCTCCCTTTATGCTGCCCACTCACCTTTCAAGATTCAGTTAGGACTCATATCCTCTGTAGAACATTTTCCAACCGGTCCATCCATCTCCCCACCTCCGCACACAGAAACAACGCCACATCATCTATTCTGTAAGCACTATCATCCTACACAGAGGTTTCTATTGGATAAAAGACCCCTACAAAGTACCTAGCCCATAACAGCACTTGACAAATGTTGGGCAAGTGAACGAACACATCTCGCAGCTGGCAGAGAATTCCAGGCCCTTATCTGAATTGAATAAAGGATACATCAAAAAGAATAGTTTGAGGCTAAGGAGATCTCCCACATCAGGGAACTGTGCAGTGGCTGCTGGGTCCTCCAAAGAACACACACGTACCTCCCAAGAGACCCATCATGTGGATGGCAACCAGGCAGAGGGTGCTTAGGGCCAGAAAAGACCAGCGGAGAAGGGCCAGAGCCATAGCCAGCTTCTCCCTTTGGCCTGCCCGAGCACAGGGGAACCGGACACAGGGAGAGGCCAAACGAGGAGGAAGGAAAGAGTAAACCCTATCTGCACCCCTGCCCAGTGCTGCTTCCCAGAGCCTGAGAAAGGCCTGTGCTATAGGAAGAGACTCCCTTTCCTATTCTCTCTCCCCTGAGTTCTTAGGTTCTCAAAAAAAGCATCAGAACAGACACTAGCCAGAGCACCAAATCTCCGGAGACAAGAATAAAGTAAAAAGAAAACAATCCTGACCTGGGTCAGATAACCAGAAAGGGGGCTTAAAGGATCCAAAACTTATAAGACACCATGAGGGATGAGGTCAGACGGTGACTGAGCCCACATCCACAGTGTCTTTGTCTATTCTGTGTTGCTACAACAAAATACCACAGACTGGCTGCCTTATAAACACTAGAAGTTTGTTTCACTCATGATCTGGAGGCTGGGAAGTCCAAGATCAAGGAGCTGCATCTGGTGAGGGCCTTCTTGCTGTGTCATAACTGGATGGAAGCCATCACATGAGTGAGAGAGAGTGTGAGAGAAGGCGCCAAACTCACTCTTCATAAGGGCCCACTCTTGAGACAATAAACCCATTCCCCAAATAACAACTTAATCCATTCATGAGGGTAGACCCCTCATGCCATAATCACTTCTTAAAGTTTCCATCTCTCAACACTGTTGTATTGGGGATTATGTTTCCAACACATCACTTTTGGGGGACACATTCGAACCGTAACACACAGACCAGCCTACTCACTGCACAGCCCTGCCTGCCCCATACCATCCCTGTCATTAGACTGTAATAAAGGGGAAATAGCAGTCAGATAACCTTCAATACAAAACTGAAAAGGACATCAACAAAAGCATAAGTATTTAAAGAAGACTATCATCCATCAAAAAAAAAAAAAAAAAGCTTCAAACACACGAATAGAAAAATAAATTATCCAGAAAAAGAATTAGGAAGAAACAGAAGATAATCTTTAAATAAACATAATGAAGTTGATACCAATCATAGGTATACACTCTTTTAAAAATAGAAATTTTAAATTTTTAAAGTAAAAACTACTAAAAAGAGAACAAGTAAAATCTTTAAGGCATAAGAGAGGACAGGATTAATTTTTTAAGAATAAGAAAAAGAAAAGAAATTAAAGAAACATAAAATCCTATACTCAACCAAACTATCATTCAAGTGTGAGGAAAAAGAAAACTGTTTCCAGTTATGTCATGGCAAATTGGATTATTGCTTCCAGTTACTCACTTTCTCCCTCGAATATGGGACCCCATCACCCCACCCCATTGGTTTTGGGCTTCGCCAGGTGATTTGCTTTGGCCAATGATATGTGAGCAAGAATTGGGATGTGTCTGCATGGTTTTGCTGGCCTCTCGAGCTCCTGTGATTTGCCACGAGAAGAATATGCCCCAGGGAGCCACTGCTCCCAGAACCAGACACATGGAACAGACTCAAATTCAACTTACAGCTGGAGCTAAGCCCAGCCAAGCCCAACCAGAAGCAGACAAATTCCAGCTGACCCAAAGACCCACAAACAAGGAAAATATATGTTTGCCATTATAAGTCACAAACTCATGTATTAATTATTAGATGGCATTAATGCAGCAACACCTGATTAATAAGGAAATAGGAAGTTTAATATTCAGGCACCTTCTCTGAAAGAATTACTAAAGGATATCCTACAGCAAAATGCAGTATGATCCAAGAGACTGTCAGGGAATTTTTTTTTGGTGGTAAGAAAAGAGCAATATATACTTACATCTAAACAACTATCAGTCACAAGAAAAGACAATACTCTTGATGATCATTCCATATAATCTTAAATGAGAAGTGGTGATGGCAGGGGAAATAAAAGTTAAGATTCTTGTGTTATTCAGATAATACAGTAAACAATGAGGAATACAGATGAAATTAAATTAACATTGATAGGGGAAATAAGTGTCAATGTATAAATTGCAGTTTTAGGAATAATCACTAGACAAAAATGTATAATTGAGATATAATGCTTTCAAACCATTAGAATAAAAATGAAAGCAACAAAAAGAAGAATATCCAACAGAAGGTAAGAAGTTGTTTGGTTTTTTTTAATCAAAAAGGAGAAGAACCAGTAGCATTTTAGAGATAAAGTAACATGGCAAAAATAAATTCTAACAGATCAGTGACCAGTACAAATTCAAGGTTGAATTTCTCTGTAAAGGCAGAAATTCTGAGAATAAGGGACACTCCTGAAATAAAATAATGCAAGAAGGCCAAAGCAAAACACAACAAAAGGCATTGCAGGCAAACACTAACAAATAGATACCAGATCAATAATGTTAATTTCAGACAACAGAGTTCAAAGATAAAAGCATCAAAGGAGACAAATAAAAATATTTCTAATTTTAAAAAAGGTAGAACCTATATAAAAATCATCTATCTTTATGCAGCTAACAACTAATCCCAAAATATTTAATTTAAAAACTGATAGAAAGACAAGAAATGGATGAGTCCATCTCACAATGGATATTTTAACCCACTTCTTTCAAAAATCAACAGATTGAATAGACCCAAGAAAAGTAATAATTTAGAAGATTTTAAAAATATTACCAACAGAAATTATTTAATAGAGAACTTTGTATCCAACAAGCAGAAAATACACATTCATTGCAAATACAAAAAAAACCTGTCCAAAAATTGATCACTATCAGCTTCAAAGAAAACCTCGGCAGGTTTCTCAAAGCAGAAATCTCACAGGGCACCTTCACCAAACACAATTTCATAAAATATAAATTAATAGCAAAAGAAGAAACAAAAATCCAATTCATCTGAGAACTTTAAAACAACCTTTTAAAAAACAGTAAAACTCAAAGAGGATTATAAACTATTTTAAAACAAACACAGGGTACTGAATATCAAAATTCATAAATTGCAGTCAGAAAGATATTCTGAAAAAAAGTAGTCTTTAATGCAAATATTAGATAATTCTGAAAGTGAAAATAAATGCATAGAACATTCAACTCAAAAAGAAAAAAAACAAGGAAGTGTAGAATTGATAAATATAAAAGCATAAATAAAGTTGAGGTAATAAAGCAGTAGAGTTGCTCAATAAAATAAAAAATGCTTTTCTTGAAAACTAGATCAAAAACTAGATAAATAACTCTAAACACAACAGAGAAGTCAATAATGTATAATTTAGGGGAGTGTGTGGGTGTAGATATGGGTATGTAAGCCACTGAATATAAAAGTGATAGGATCTCCGGTCACTGGGAAATTAAATTTTGGCGGGACACAGTGGCTGATGCCAGTAATCCCAGCACTTTGGGAGGCTGAGGCAGTAGGATTGCTTGAGCACAGGGGTTTGAGACCAGCCTGGACAACATAGAAAGACCCCATCTCTACCAAGGAAAAGGAAAAAAAATAAGAAAAATGAGAAGTAACCAGGCACGGTGATGCACACCTGTAGTCCTAACTACTTGGGAGGCTGAGGCAGGAGGATAGCTTGAGCCCAGTAGTTCGAGGCTACAGTGAGCTATGATCATGCCGCTAAACCTCAGCCTGGTGACAGAGTAACATCTCGTCTCTAAAATTAAAAAATAAAAATAAAATTTGGGGATTCAATCCAGTATCTATATGGGACAAAATAAAGTTTAGATTCCTACCTCACATTATACACACAAAAATGAATTCCAAGTGAATTAAAGAACAAACATAAAATACACACTATAGAAGCATTAAAAAAAACTGTAAGATCACATTTTGGTAAATCTAGAGTAGGGTAGAAATGAAATGCAACAGCTATAAAGAAAAGGACCATATACATATCTCAATTATGTACAACGGTAAAAATACAGTTTGAAAACAACAGATTGGAACAAAAAAAAATGGCAACATACTGTGCCAATAAAGAATTAGAGTCCAGAATTTATAAGCAATTTCATAAGAAAACAGTAATAATCCTCTTTTTAAAACAGGAGGATGTGGATAGGCAATTTACACAAAGAGAAACAGGCACACAGTAGCTAAAAGGATACCCAACCTTACTAGTCCCTGCACTAAGGGCTACCGCCTCCAACTGGCTGTAGGGAAGAAAGAAGGAAGAGGCAATCACAAAGTTTTGGACTTGAACTCTTTTAGGAGAATTGCAAAACAGTGAGGAAGGAAAAGAACTTCAGTGGGCTAAAGTGAGGCATTATCCAAAGATATCTACCACCAAAATGTGAATCTTAAAGGTCCTCTTTGATTTACCAAAAGTTGTGCCTCAAAATTTCTGGAACTTTGAGAGAAGTACAAATTCTTTTATGTTTCCATCTGCACCAAAAACAAGATCACACATTGTTTTCCTTTTTGGATCACACATTCCGCAGTCAATCTACCTAAGATTCCTAGGTATACCCAAGTATATCTAATACTCTTCAAAACTCACCCACCTGTGAATCAGGCACAAGGCTTTTTTCTTGCAAAAAGCACCCAGGTCTTCTTCCCAGGCATGCAACATAAAACCTAGTCAGTGTCTTAGAAACCACAAACCCAGGCTTACCCACAAAAACACCACCCATGGGGGCCCAAGCCCCAGAGCCCTGGTGGAGAGCTCTCAACCATGTGATGCATTAAAAGCTAAGCATAAGGGGCAGAATTACCAGCTAACAATCAAGAGAACATCAGGGAACATGGACCAGGATGGGGGATGACACGATAGTTATATCGGTATTCACAGCAAGTCACATGGCACCCGAGGCCATGACAACCTGTCTTAGAGACGAGTACTCACCTTCATGAATTACCACATTTAACCATCCTATTGTTTTAATTGTGGTAAAATACACGTAACCTAAAATTCACCATAAGTGTACTGTTCAATGGCATGAAGTACATTCACATTATTGTGTAACCATCACCACCATCTATGCTGAGTTTCATCATCTCATTTGAAACTCCATACCCATTAAACATTGGCTCCCTGCTCCCCTCTCCCTGCCTGCCCCTGGCAACCACCATTCTACTTTCTGTCTCTATGAATTTGACAACTCTAGATACTTCAAATAAGTGGAAGCATACAGTATTTGTCTTTTTGTGACTGGCTTATCTCACTCAGCATAATATCCTCAAGGTTCATCCATGTTGTTGCATATATCAAAAAGTCTTTTCTTTTTAAAGCTTAATTGTTTTCCATTTTATGGACATACCACATTGTTTATCCATTTATCCTTCTATGGACACTTATGTTGCTTCCACCTTCTGGCTATTAAGAAACCATCCTATTCCCCATGGCATTCAGAAGATTCCACAGGCTCCTAGTAATTCATTGCAAAGCCTTGCAGTAAGCTTTGTTTTCCCCAAGTTAGTCTCATGTCTAACCTAAGTCCTCTGTGTTGTGTCATAAGGCGGTCTATTCCTTGTGTTCACTGAAGGCTCTGCCTGGCTCCACCACTTACCAGTTGAGGGCCTTGAGCAACAGCCTTCGCCCTCCACCTTTCTACATCTTAGTTCTGTCATTGGTAAAAGGGGAAATCCTCGCAGAGCTTTGGGTAATCCTAAGAGAGCTAATGCACAGACAGCACCTGGCCCTGGGCCTGACACATAGTAGGGGTGCAATATTGGTATCACACTGAAAGAAGCATGTTTTATAGATTTAAAAGTTGTGAATCTTCTGTACTTAATCTAAGTTATTTGAACTCTTTCATATGCCATGTTTTCTAATCAAGCCCCCAGGGGTGTGTGTGTGTGTGTGTGTGTGTGTGTGTACATGGATACATGTGTATGTTGCCACTGAGCCACTTTCACACAGAGATGCTGGCTGAGGCATCCATTCTCTCTTTCTTCCACAGGCTGGCTCAGAGCTGAGATGCAGGGCCATGCTGTCAGAACCAGTCTGTCTGAGGGCACAGGTTAGCATAATTTCAGCCACCTCGAGGACCCACATCTCTCCACATCTCACCACCTAAACATCCAGAAACTCCCTCGTGGCTAGTGCTGAAGGAGGAGAATTTCAGCCAGCCTCTCTCCTGTCTTTCTCTTCACCTTTCCTCAAGCAAGGCTTTCCTCAAGAAAGGGGGCTCTCAAATCCAAGAACCTGAGTATAAAGATGTTACAGTTTCCAGGATTACAGGTTACTGGTTATATGACAAAAAGGAGTTAAGGTTGCAGAAGGAATTAAGGTTGTTCAACAGCTGCTAAAGCGATTATCCTGGATTATCTAGTGGGCCCAACTGAATCACCTGAGCTATTAAAAACAAAAGAAGGGTCAGTCATGGTGGCTCCTGCCTGTAATCCCAGGGCCAAGGGAGGCCAAGGCAGAAGAATTCCTTGAGGCCAGGAATTCAAGGCCAGTCTAGGCAACCCCATAGCAAGATCCCATCTCTACGAAAAAAATAAAAACTTAAAAAAAGATAGAGCAGCAGAAGAGTTGGTCAGAGATGTGATGAGTAGGGTTCAACCCACCATTGTTGGCTTTGAAGATGGGGGAAGGAAGCCACAAGCCAAGAAATGTGATGGCCTCCAGAAGCTAGGAATGGCCCTTAGTCTACAGCCAGCAAGAAAATGGAGAATTCAGTCCTACAACCACTTGGAACTGAGTTCTGCAAATAACCCAGATAAACAAGGCAAGAGATTCTCCCCTAGAGTCTCCAGAAAGAAACATAGGTCTGTCAACACCTTGATTTTCACATAGTGAGATCCACGTTGTACTTCTGACCTCCAGAATGGTAAGATGGTAGATCTGTGTTTTTTTTATGTCACAGAGTTTGTGATGATTTGTTACTGCAACAATAGAAAGTAATACATACGGTCATAATGCATGCATTGCATCAGGCCTGTGCTGAGAGCTTTACATGCCTGGTCTTGTTCAATCTTCTCTACAGTCCGGTTAGGTAACTATTAGTGTTATCATCTCCATTATATGGAATGGGAGTGTATTCATTTGCTAGGGCTGTCACAGCAAACGACTGCAGACCTTGTCTCCAAGTACAGCTACATTCTGAGGTACTGGAGGTTAGGACTTCAACATATAGATTTGGGAGGATACAATTCAGCCCATAACAGGGATACAGTGTCATAGAGAAGCTGTGTCCTTTTTGCAAGGTCATACAGCCACAGCCCCTAAACGGAAAGTAGGGATTGGATCCCAAATTGGTTGGACCCCAGAGGTTGTCCATTAGCCACTATGCAATGATGCCTCCCCAGGTCCCGGGTCCCAGTACAGAGCCCCTGAATAACTCCTAGTCCCCTGAAGCACACACAGGCATGCATGCACACACACACAGTAGTAACATCCCGGCCACCTTTCCTACTCCATTGCCGTGCTGATCCAGGTGCCTTTTCACAGGAATGTCTGCTTGTGTTGTTTGATTATAAAATCACTCAGAACTTTTTGGTTGTCTAGGTTCTTGTAACACTTGACATAAACTAGAAAAGAGAGTTTCCAAGTTCAGCAGCTACTCCAACAGGAAAAAACATCATGTGGAAGGTTGGTGTGCTGCTTAAGAAAGGGTGAGAACCAAAGTCCACACCCCTGCCACTCCCTACCATAGAAGATCAAACCCAGAGGCTTCAACAAAATTAATCAACTTAAGAATCCTTTTGTTAAAAGTCAAGGAAACCAGATATAAATCTAGAATAAAAGACTTTGGTTAATAAAGGGAGGAAAAAAACGAATCCTCAACAGATGATGTGGTTTCTTTTACTATCTGATGAAGGTCAAGATGATGAATGTTATAAAAATAGTGAATTCACACTAAGGAGGCACAATATCTGACATTTCTTTGTCGCTAACTCTCAGAATTCTAACATGGAACAACCACCATCACAATAAACTGTGGTTTCGTGGACTGTGACTTATTGAATTACTAGAGGGGTTTCACCCAATGTTAACCCCTCAATGACTTTTATTTTTTTCATATCTGATGTTATTGCCTCTATTTGCAAAGGGCAGTTATGACAGAGCAATCGTGACCCAGGGTGGGCACCCATGTGTCATCCCTGGCAGATTTATGCCTTCTCACAGGACTTTGCTGACGTCTCCAAAGGAAACTCCTCTTTTTATTTAAAAGAAGTAAATCTGCAATTCTGTGAAATGTAGGCAAGCCCACGAATGAAGGACCATTCAGTTCAGCAAATAACTAACCGGGAAAGAGTTCCTTCAAGAGTACAACAGTGTTTTCCAGGAAGCCCACATCTGCAACCTCAGCTGGGAACCATAAAGCATCAGAAGAGGCAACATTCCCACTTTACATTCTTCCTGTGATTCCTGAAGTAGAGAGAGAAGTCAGGATTTGACTTGGTGCTCAAACACCGCTGAGCCAAGAAGAAAGGAGGAAATTGATCTTGACTATTTACCATGTCTCAGAGGCTGTGGAAGAAACAATCATGAACACGTATTGAGTTAGAAACTCTGCTCTGGCTATTACAAGCATCATCTCATTTGATATTTCTCACAGAGATGTCATAAGTCCTTAATATGCAGAAGGAGAAGCAGAGATCAAGACAGGTTTCTGTCCCAAGGTGCCTCTGTTAGTGGGCAATGACGGGTGAGCAGGGGAAAGGGGAAGCACAGCCAGCAGAGGGAAGCTGAGTCAAGCACCTTCCTCCTTCTCCTAATTTGCTCTTCCCACAGGTGAGTAACTTGCACTGAAGGAAAAGCTTCTGAGCAGTTCTGGTTCACACATTTTTTAAAACAATCTCTTTCCCACCATTAAATATAAACTTCATCTGGAGGAGGAAAAAAGTGTTTCCACTTGATAGGAAGAAGACTGTGCCATTAAAAGCAGAGGAACCCCCTTCGTGATTCAGTGAGAGCCTGCCATGGGTCAGATGTTACACCAGGCACTGGGTAGACACATAGACAGGAAGAAGGCAGCAGACATAAAGATGGATGTGCAGGCACGAAGCAAAGCAAAGGTGGTGACACAGAGCTAGAGGGAGTACAGGAAATGTCTGATCTGGGGTAGAACAGAGCAACCCTCATCATCTTCTTATTCCTGCACTGAAGTGAGGCACCCACAGAGAAAAATTTATGAGTTAGGCAAGTCCATTTTGTCTGGAAGCCCTGGGACAGACTGAGAAGCCACCAAGGGGGTTGGCTGCAGCACATAGAGATACTTTGTTTCAGATATTGCACAGACTAGTAGAGCTAAAGGATAACCTAAAGATGTTCCACACCAGTACCCTCCTGTTACAGGTAAATAAATAACTGAAGAAAGTGGCCCCAAGAGAGTTTCAGGGATGTGTTCAACAAAATGAAATGAGCGCCAGATCAAAACTGAGGCCCATATATCTTTAATTTGGCCTGGTCATTAATTTGGGCTGACTTATTCATTTATTCCCTCATTGAAAAGATTACTGAAATATTTATTTGTAACATTTACAGAGTACACATGATATGCTGAGAATTAGGCTTGTTTTGTATTTTTATCTGTATAACAAAAAGACCTGAAGTTCATATGGTAATGAACTTCATTACTGCTATTTCAAATTTATAAAACATCAGAAGTGTTGCAATTTTTTGTCACTTGGTATTTCCCTGCTTTGATCTCAATACAACTACCTATTGTCAAAAGGATCCAAGGGAATGCATGTGGAACACAGACAGCACCTTCTGCAGTGTACTAGAATAAAATCAGAGAAAACTAAAGACAAAAGAAAATATTAAAAGTACCTAGAGGTAGGAAACAATATTTATCTTCAAAGGAGCAACAGTGAGGCTTATGATTAACTTTCCAGTAGGAACAATGGAATGGTTTTTCTTTAAGGCTGAAAGAAAATAGCTCACAACATAGGAAAACATTGTATATTGGGTAAATGTAGACAAATATTGATTGTACAAAACGATAATGATGATGGCTTACAGAAACTAAAATATATGTAGAATTAAAATTTATGATTACTGTAAGAGCACAAAGGCATGAGAGGGGTAAACAGAGTTAAAGTGTTCTAAGGTTCTAACATTGACTGAGAAATGGTAAAAATATTCATTTGTATTTGGATGTAATTGGCCAAGGTTTAAAAAACTAATGAGTTAATGCAAAGTGGAAATCAAATGATAAAAACACTTTATTAATACAAAAAGAGGCAGGAAGAGAGAGAAAAAGAAATGTAAAACAGATGATATGCATAGGAAAATAAGACATGTGTCTGTGTTTCAAGCGTATTCTCTTGGATCCTTTTGACAGTAGGTAGTTATATCGAGATCAAAGCAGGGAAATACCACGTGATAAAAACATTGCAACACTTTTGATGACTTGTACATTTGAAATAGCAGTAATGAAGCTCATTTCCATATGAATCCTAGGTCCTTTTGTTATAGAGATAAAAATATAATAGAATGTATCTATTCTAGGCGGTGGCTCATGCCTATAATACCAGCATTTTGGGCAGCCAAGGTGGGTGCATCACCTGAGATCAGGAGTTCAAGACCAGCCTGGCCAACATGGTAAAACCCCATCTCTACTAAAAATATAAAAATTAGCCAGGCATGGTGGCATGCACCTGTAGTCCCAGCTACTTGGGAGGCTGAGGAAGGAGCATCACTTGAACCTGGGAGGCAGAAGTTACAGTGAGCTAAGATCGCGCCACTGCTCTCCAGCCTGGGTGACAGAGTGAGAGACTCCATCTCAAAAAAAATAAAAATAAAAACTAAATATATATATATATATATATATATGAATAGACATAATTATATAGGAGATAAATAAAATAAATCAATTAAAATACTGAGAAGACATCAGCAAAAACAGAAGAGTAATGAATTCCAAAAACTTCCCCTCCATAAAAGCAATAAAAAATGGGTAAAAATTCTCAAAATTAACTTTTTCCAGAAGTCTGAAAATTAATCAAAACCTCCCAGCAACCCAGGGAGAATTTAATCAAGAAACATTGCTGAATCTCATAAAGAAAAGCCAAAAGCCAGCTCTGTGGCAACTGAACATACTCTAATCTCATCCTTGACTTCCCAGCTCTGTGGCTGGGAAGATTAACAGCCACATTCCCAGTGCCTGACAGAGTATTATGGGTCTAGAGTACTTTTAAAAGCCTTAATCCCAACAAAAAGCTATTATTTGGCCTATTTTCCCTGGCAGATACTGGAAAGGTGTAACTCTAACTTTCTTCTCTTCAGAGGCCTTTGTTGAGTATTTTTTAATTACAGCTACCTGAGGTAATAGATAATAGTTGGGTCAAACAATAGGCTAACCAAAACACTTAAAAGGAAAAGCTGAGAAGCGAGATATCTACGTGGGCTTTGAAGAGCTCCTGCACAGTCCTGGGAATCTACAAGGAGTGTGAGTGTGCTCAGGAAAATACCTGAGAAAGCTCCAGTCTCTTACCTCTAACTGACCTTAAGACTCTCCAAGCAAGAAGTGAAGGCTAAGGCATAGTGGTCAACTAGCTGGCTGACCGTTAAGCAGCATCCCAGCACCCACAGAGAAATGCTCAGCAGAAACACAAAGACTGGGAGACTTACTGGTTAATCATTTAAAGAAATCTTTGTCAAGTTATTAGCCAGCCACCATGTGAAGCAAGTAGAGACTTCACTGGCCACATACTACAAAGCACAGACTTTAACTAATCCATTCATGAAAATCACTAAACAAACAACAACTACTAAGACAAGAAGCAACAATAACAAAACAAAAGAAAATATTATTTCCAGAGTTGCCACACTGTGTCATTTGAAATGTCCGATTCTCAAAACAAAAAAGGAGGGGGGAGAGACATTCAAAAACACACAAAAAGGAATAACTGGTATGCAGAAAAAACAGAAATTAATACAAACTGTCCACGTGGAAACCCAGGCATTGGAATTACTAGACAATCAGCTATTTTAAATCAGCTATCCTCTCTTAAAAATCAAAATAGCTATGGTTAAATAACTAAAGGAAAGTGTAAAAACAATGCTTTAACAAATAGATAATATCAATAAAGAGATTATTTTATTATTAATTATTAAAAGAAATTAAATAGAAACACTGGAGTTGAAAAGTACAATAACTGAAATGAAAAATGATTACAAGAAATAAAGAGCAAAATGTGCAGGCAGAAAAAAAGAATCTGCAAATTTGAAGATATGTCAATTGAGATAATCCAATATGAGGAACAGAAGGAGAAAAGAATAAAGAAAAATGAACAGAGTGCAGTGACTTCTGGGACACCATCAAGCATACTATCAAATGTACAGTGGGTGCCCCAGAAGGACAGGATAAAGAGAATGTGTAAAAACAATATTTAAACAAACAGGCCAAAGGCCTCCCAAATTTTATGAAAGATTTTAATCTACACATATGAGAAGCTACAAGAACTACAGAAAAGATAAACTCAAATATACGCCAACCAAGACATGCTTGAAAGCTCAAGACAGAGAGAAATCTTAAAAGCAGCAAGAGAGAAGTGATTCATCATATACAAAGATTTACCAGTAAGAATAATAGCTAATTTCTCATCAGAAACCATGGTGGAGGCCAGAAGGCAGTGAGATTACATGTTCAAAGAGCTGAAAGAAAAAAATTGGCAACCAAGAATTCTATACCTAGCAAAACTATCCTTTAAAAAAGAAATGAAGATATCCAACATAAACCAAAACTGACAGGGCTTGTGCCCAGCGTGCCTGCTCTATAAGAAATATTAAATGGAGTTCTACAGGCGGAAATGAAATTAAAGTAGCTTGAGTCCACAAGCAGAAATAAAGAGCACTGGCAAAGGCAAATACACAGATAAATGTAAAAGAGAGTATAATTGAATGTTTGCAGATAATTCCTTTTTTCTATCTGATTTGAGAAACAACGGCATAATGCAATAATTATAAATCCATGTTGATGGATATACAATGTATACAGATGTAATTTGTGGCAATAAGAGCACAAAGAAGCAAATGAAACTATATGGGAGCAAAGGTTTTGCATACCATTGAAATTGAGCAGTTTTTTTTTTGCTAATTTTTCTAAATTAGACTGTTATAAATTAAGATGTTAATGTTAATCCCCAGGACAACCACCAAGAAAATTATATAGATATATATATGTGCATATATATAAAATTATATATATTTATAAATAAGCCTGTATATTATATATTATACATATAATTATATATGTGTATATATATACAAACATTTTATATATAAATAAATATGTATTTATTTATACTTGTGGGACTCCCACTATGCATTTGTAAATACATATGTATATATGTTCACTAGAAACACACACACATATTAAAAGAAATAACAAGCATGTTAAATTGGTACTCTAGAAAATATGTAACAAGAAAGGAATGCAGCAATGGAGAAACTGAGGGGCAAAAATACATAAGACATATAGAAAACAAATAGCAAAAATGGGAAACCTAAATACTATCTTATTAGCAATTATAGTAAATACAAATGGGTTAATCTCTCCTATTAGGTTGAGATTGGCAGAACTGTTTTTTCAATGAACCAAATATATGTTGAATACAAGATCCATTCTTTAGAGTTAAAGACATAAATAGGTTGAAAATAAAAGAATGGAAAAAGATACACCATACAAACAGTAATCAAAAGAAAGCTGAGTGGCTATACTAATATTTTTAAAATAATCTTTAAGAAAAAATTGTTGTTACTGTAGTGATAGAACATTTAGAAAGATAAAAGTGTTAATCAACCAAGAAGATATAACAATTATATACGTATATGCATCTAACAATATACCCATGAAATACATGAAGCAAGAAATGATTGAATTGAAGGGAGAAATAGACAATTCAATAATAATAGAAAGTTCAATACTCCACTTTCTTTTTTTTTCCAATCACAGTAAGATTCAAGATCCAACAATAGCTTACAATGAGGTAGAATTATGTATATTTCAACCTGAATCTATATATATTTCAACCCGAATTTTTTTAAAAATCCGGTTTCAATAATGTGTAGAAAACCAGACAGAAGATCTTCAAAGAAATATAAGACATTAACAATGGTATAAGCAAACTAGTCTTATGTCTATAAAGCACCCCATGCATTCAATAACTAAAGAATACTCCCTTCAGCTGGACGCGGTGGCTTACGCCTATAATCCCAGCACTTTGGGAGGCCAAAGCAGGTGAATCACCTGAGGTCAGGAGTTTGAGACCAGTCTCACCAACATGGTGAAACCCGATCTCTACTAAAAATACAAACATTAGCCAGGCATGGTGACAAGTGCCTGTAATCCCTGGGAGGGACTGAAGTAGGAGAATTGCTTAGACCCAGGAAGCAGAGGTTACAGTGAGCTGAGATCATGCCACTGCACTCCAGCCTGGGCAACAGAGCAAGACTCCATCTCAATAAAAAAAAAAAAAAAAGAATACTCCCTTCATCAAATGGTATTGAGATAGCAAGATATACACATGAAAAAGAACAAAGTTGGACCATTTCCTCACTCAATATAAAAAAATTAATTCAAAATGTATCAACTTGAATATAAGAAATGAATGATAAAACTAGACAAAAACATAGGTACAAGTCTTCATAATATTGGATTAAGCAATGGCTTATTGACTATGACACTGAAAACACAAGCAACTGAAGAAAAAATAAATTAATCAGAATTTATTAAAATTAAAAATTTTGTGTGTCAAAGTACACTATCAAGAAAATGAAAAACAATGCACATAGTAGGAAAAAATTACATATCTAATAGGAGTCTATTATTTAGAATATATAAATAACACTTATATAGCTAAAAAGACAAGTCACACAATTTTAAAGTGAAAAAGATGATTTGAATAAAAATTTTTCCAAAGAAGATATACAAATGCCAATAAGCACATGAAAAAATGTTGACCATCATCAGAGATATACATATCAAAACCACAATGAGATACCACTTTACAACCTTTAAGATGGCTTTTATTTAAAAAATAAAAAATGCTAAGGAAGATAATCATTGGTGAAGCTGTGGAGAGTTGGAACTCTCATACATTTCTGGTGGGAATGTAAAGAGCTCCAGCTACTATAAAAGCAGTTTGGCAGTTTCTCAAAAAGCTAAACATTAAATTACCATATGATCCAGCAATTCAATCCTAGGTATAAATCAAAAGGAATTAAAAACAGAAACTTGAATAGATATTTTTATGTCAATGTTCATTGCAGCATTATTCACAATAGCCAAAAGTTACAAACAACTTAATTGCTCATCAACAGACAAATGAGTGAATAAAATAAGTAGTACACATACAATGGAATATTATTCAGCCACAAAAAGGAATGAAGTTTTAATACATGCTACAACATGGGTGAACCTTGAAGACATGATACTAAGTTTAAAAAACAGAAACAAGGCCGAGTGTGGTGGCTCACATCTGTAAACCCAGCACTTGGGAATTCGAGACCAGCCTGACCAACATGGAGAAACCCCGTCTCTACTAAAAATACAGAATTAGCCGGGCGTGGTGGTGCATCTCTGTAATCCCAGCTATTTGGGAGGCTGAGGCAGGAGAATTGCTTGAACCTGGGAGGTGGAGGTTGTGGTGAGCTGAGATTATGCCATTGCACTCCAGCCTGGGCAACAAAAGCAAAACTCTATCTCAGAAAAAAAAAAAAAAAAAACCAGGAACCAAAGGACAAACAATAGGTAAATTTATAGAGACAGAAGATAAATTAGAGGTTATTGATGAGGCTGGGGGAGGAAAAAAGACACTATTCAGAAAGCAAAAAAGCAAATAATCTAGTAGGACAAAGTAACCGTAGCATAGGTATCCAACAAGGGACTCCTAATCAGGATATATAAAGAACATCTATGTATCAGACAAGGTCTGATAACCCAATTTAAAAATTGAGCAAATAATGTAAACAGGCCCTTCACAAAAGGAGATATCCAAATGGCAAAAAAAATATGAAAACGTACAGGACATTATTAATCATCAAAGAAATACAATTGAAGCCACAATGAGATACTACTACACACACTCCAGAAAATAAACTAATAATACCAAGTGTTGGTGAGGATGTTCAGCAAAGGAATACTCATATACTGCTGGTAGAATATAAGTTGGTTCAAGCACTTTTGACAACCATTAGACAGCATTTACTGAAGCTGAACAGTTGCATGCCTTATGACTCATCAGTTCCACTCCTAGCCACAGACTCAACAGAAATGCCTACATGTAGTCACCAAAAGGCATGTTCATAGTAGCATTATTCATGGTAGTCAAAAACTGAACACAACCTGAGTGTCCACTAAAAAAGAGTGGATGAATAAATCAAATGTATGGATAAAATTTACACAATGGAGCCCTATACAACAATGGAAAAGAAAGCGCTACCACTGTCAACAATGTGAAGGAATCTCACAGGCAGAATATTAAGCAAAAGAAGCCAAGCTCAAAAGAATGAAACCATGCAGTTACATTTATACATAGTTTTAAAACCCCCCAAAATTAATCTACTGTGAGAAACGTCAGGATACTGGCTAACGTTGAAGGAAGTAATGCTTATGAGGAGGCATGAGGAAGCGTATGGAGTGCTTGCAATGTTCAATATCTGTATTTAGATGGGATATAGACAAGCATGTTGATTCTGTAATAATTCATCATGGGTGTGTGCACTGTTCATTGTGTATGTCAAAAGTTTTACCAAAGAAGGCATTTGGAAGGCAAGGCAAGAGAGGTCATCCAGAAACTGCCAGAAGAAGTATACATAAAAAGCAGTCCAGGTGAGAGTGAGTCTGAGCAGAATCTGCAAGCAAAGTCAAAAAGCAAGACCAGATTACTCTCTTATCACATTTTTCAGGAATCAAGTGCTTCATCTTGCTGAAATGGAGCAGCTGCTATTCTGAGTATGAGAGAGAGACATTTAGAAAGGCTGACTTGGTCCTCATGGAAAACTTTATCACACTTGCCTCCTCTCATAGTTTTGAACCATCTTCAATTCCTTCCTGATAGCACAAAAGGAAGAAATGTGCTTGCACAGAGCTGACTGGGAAAAAAAAAAAGTGTCTCTGAAGGTGACCAGGGAACAATATTAGGCAGATTTCAGAAGGCAAGTGTGCAGTACTGGAAGTCCAGCACACAATTCTCCTGTATGTCAGAACTCATAGCTCCTTCAGCAGCTCTGCTAACAAGCACAGTTGAGTGCATGCCACGTGTCAGGATGTGCTCTACGCCCTTGATATGTATTAACTTGTTTAATCCTCACAACAAGCCTATGAAGCGTAGTTCAGTGTCATCATTCCATTTGACAGATGAGGATATTAAAGTACAAAACTAGACACCTTGACAAGCTCCCACTGCTGGTTAGTAGCGGAGCTGGCATTTGGCCTGTGCTCTCCACCTCTGCAAATACCACCTCCTACTAACACAGACCCAGATTGCCTCTGCATATTACCAAAGGCAGCTTCTGCAAGACTAGGTTCATTTCTGGAGAAATATTCTTAGGGAATTCAAATCCAATGCACAAAATCCATGCACCTAGAAGGCAAAATGTGCCTTCCAGAGGAAAACGCTGGGACGCTGTTTGATTCCACCCCAGAGATATCACATGGCTAATAAAAAGACTAACCTCAAATTTTTACAGAAATGACAACAAACACAATTTCAACTATAAATGATGTTCTTTTCAAGAGGTCCACACGTGCTATGGAAAGTCTGATTCAATCCCAGGCTCAAGTCCTGCTCTTTATTCTATAAAACTGAATGACAACGGGCCCTAGCAAAAAGGTTTTCCCTTTAGTGACAATGTCTCAAGGGCACACTTGTCAGTCAAGAAAACCATCTGTACTGGGTTTCTAGCCATTACTCCAGGCAGTGCCTGCAGGATGGTGGCCTCCCAATGATGCCACAGCCCCTGGAAGTCACTTGGCACTCGCCTTCAGAAGCAGCACATCAGCACTTCAGGAGAGCTGTACCCTGAGCTGGCACTGCTGAGATCCTTCCCTCTGTCCTCCCTCCTCACTATCTGGAGTGCTCCAGAAGCAGACTGACAGATGGGGGTTCCCGTGAGTATTCCTTGCTGCGTCTAAGGGCTGGAATGTGGGCTGAAATGTGGGAGCACAGATATACACTGGCCCAGTGATCCCATCCTAACGCACTGGACCCTGAACCAGTCCACACTGGGAAGGTCTGCATTGAGGTATAGCATGGCTGCTTCTTTTGAACCACATCTTTATCATTTATGGGGATTTGTAAATATCAGCTTCCAATCTTGGCAAAGAAGTGAATGCACAATTTGGAATGTGTTATAGATCAGCTGGGTCACGGTTAACAAGCCCATTATTTTCTAGCACACAATCTATTCATGCCCCTCTCAAGTCATTCACAGTCCCCTCTCTGTTTACAACCGATGAAGTCAACTCCTTCAAAAACCGCTACACCAATACCGCTGAGACTAAAAAGAAATAACAAATGGATAATGTGGTTGCTAAGTGTGTGGGCCTGTTGGTGCTGTGCCTAAGTGAAAGGATGCTGTTGCCTCAAGGATCGCCTTCCAGGGAAGGGAATACGGCTCTGCATGCTTCTTTCCAGATCATTTCTACAAAATTTCAGGTCTCATCCACTGCAATACAAACTTTTGTGTAAATGGAAAATGTTGTCCAAAAAATGCAAGCCAAGGACAAAATAATTGTTCCGGTTTCTAATAGTTCTATTAATCATATTTCATTCTGATGTTCATACTCCTACAGAGTTTCCATGCTCGTAATCTAGTGTAGAGCCCAACACCTTCCTCCCACACTGGAAACACTCTAGCCCCCCACCCCCTTGAATCCTAAAAAAAGAAAAGGAAGGCAAGTTGCATTCTCACCCTTGGGCCTTCTGCCCACATCCCCTGTTCTGGTATTGGTGACCCAGGCACACATCAAGTTCTTGAGACAACCGCGGAATCACAGCCTGAGGGCTGAACAGCTGCTTGGCTGACTGCACTCAGTTTGGCTTCGAAGACCCTGCCTTAAAAACAGAGAGGTTGTGGATAGGGGAGCTCTGTGCAGGCCAACCCCAGCAGGGGAGTAGAGAGCCCACCTGAGCCTCATCCCGCCTTCACTGATCACAGGCTGCAGGGCCTCAAAGAGGCTGCTCAGCATTTCTGAACTTCATTTTTCTCACCTGTAGCGCCAGGATAGTTAGATTTATTTACAGGGCTGTTGTGAGGTTTAAATAAATTCGCACACCAAGCCTAGCTCAGTGACTAGCACAGAGCACCAGTCATACATTTTAGTGTGTAGCCAAGAAATGGCATCAGATGGCTGTGCTGTGGGAAGAAGGCCCCTACCGGGTGATGCTTCTCCCTATTAACAAGCCTGCGCAGCCCACCCTCAGCTGCCTCTCACCCACCAACCCCACCACCTCCAAAGAAAGAGACCAGATGTTCGACAATAATGTTTCAGTGTTTCTCTGTCAATAAAGATGCAGGTAATTCCTCAGCTTAATTAAAAGAAAATAATGCCCAGAACACACATAGATGTGTTCTCTGCTAATCCAGCCGCAGCACCCTTGGTGACTGGCCTCAGACCACTCTACTCAATTTCTAGAGCAGCCCACAGGCCACAGATGCTACTTCATGGTCAGTATCTGCTCTGTTTCCTCCTCTGCAGACACTGGCTGTCAGCCTTGGATTTTTCATTTGTCATTGGGTTTTTCTCTGAAATATCATGCTTATTTATTTTGCCCCAACCTTTTGGTATGCACAAGTTTCATTTTTCAGAAAGGAAAGATAAGCAAGACAGTCAACCCGAGGGAATGGTTTTGAGATTTTTACCCACATCTGATCAATATACGTTACAAATCATAAAAACTTTAAAGGCTTTGTTCCAAAAGAGAGAAAAGAAAAAAGAAAATCCAAGAATGTAACTGGGGAGACTCTTAATAGAGTTTTGCAAGCCCCTCAGTCCCAGAGGGTCTTCAGTTGAAGAGTTTTACAGATTTTATTCAAGATCAGATTTCTTTTTAAAAAAATTAAAAATAGAAAATAATTAAAATTAAAATAAAATAAAAAACTCTACCCAAAAGTTTCCCTTTCGTCTATTGATGCTTATTGACCATGCTATGGATAAATCACTCTCCCGAGAGTCTTGCTCTGGGAACGTATTATTTCTAATTTTTGCTTTTTAAGTCACTGTCAATTACTATGGTGTGTGCTGCTGGCATTACTAGTGCCCCCGCAATGGGCTTGATGTTGTCAGCCCTGCCACAGCTAGGACACCCTGGGCCTGCCACCTCCGTGAAGACACTCAGACTTCTGCATGGAGTAGGCAGTTCTGACCCAAACCTTCATACAGAGCCTCAAAGTCCAACCATTCCCAGTTGGGTTTGTTTTTATTGTTGGTGAGGAGGTAGAATATGTGTGGGGGCAGAAAGGGGGTTCTGTTTTGGGGAAACACAAGACAAGGCAGAAAGCCAGTCAGAGAGGCAAACAGGAGAGCAGCCTCTTGTGCAACCATCATGCTTGCAGCCCACCTTCCAGCTGCGGGGACACAGTATTGTCATCTGTTGAAAAGGCAAGACGATGTCTGGGTGTCCTTAACGGAGCTCTGTGAGGCCCTGGGCCTCAAGTAGGCTCTCCACTCCTCTGCTGGGGTCGGCGTGCAAAGGGAGTGTGCCTGCTCCTTGAGTGCCTCGTCTTTCCACAGCAAAGGACCATGTGCGTGGGTTTGTTCTTTGTGCTCCCTGCAAGGGTTAATCCAGGTAATGACTGAAAATGTCTTTGCCAAATACGTCAAACACAATCTCAGCCCCAAGACCAAATGGTTTCAATTCCCCTCCCGCTCAACATCCTCCCTCCTGCCTTCATGATAACTCCAGGTGGACAAGCCGGGCAGGTCAGCAAGCGCCAGGACTCCGTCCTCTCACAGCTGACACACGGACCTGCTCTGCCTTTCTCAGGATAACCTTGCCGCAATGCTTACTTCTGTTCTGTGTCGACTTCCTTGAAGCTTTCCTTATTTTATTACCAGCCAGAGGGCAAAGGTTTCTTCATGGAGTGCCGTCAGCCACTGCTGCTCCCAGGTGACAAGGTTATCCATTTCTGCTGGCCAGAAAGCAGCCACGACAGCCATGGCTAGCCCTGAGCCAGGGCAGAGAAGGGTATGGGACTGTTACGCAGGAAATCGGAGATTTCTCTCTCTCTCTCTCTCTCTCCCCCGCCCCCTCTGTGTGTGTGTGTGTGTGTGTGTGTGTGTGTGTGTGTGTGTGTGTGTGTCTAGTTTCTCTCTCTGTCTCTCTAGCTCTGGCTCCTTAAGCTTTCCAGGTGTCTTACACCATATCCACTCTGACCTTTCCCCTGGGGCTCAGTGTTAATAAAGCCACTTCCCAATAATGCTTTCATTCGGTGGACTCAGGCATAACTGGATTCTAACCCAGCTCCCAAGTGACCAGCTGAGACCCTAAAACAAGTCACTCAACCTCTGAGCCTCGATTTCCCCACCCGACAAATAAGGATGATACACGTCCTACTTCCTGGGAGGGGGCAGTGAGACAGGGTGTGGAAAGTGTTTGCACAGGGCCTGCCACGTAGTCAATACTTGGTAACAGCTCCAGAAGTGCTGGCTGTGCTAGGACCATCGATGCACAGTGACAGCTGGAGGCAAAAAGATGCATGGAATCTGGTCGAATTTTTTCACTTTATAATGAGGAAACCAAGGCCCAGGAATTGGAAATGAGTTTCCCAAGGGTGCTCAGACATGCGCAGGCACAGCTGGGATTGGAAGTCGTACCTCCTCATGCCCCATGCTCTCCCTGTGACGAGGCTGCCTAAGGCCTGTCACTCTGCTTCACTTTCAACAGCTGGATGTCTCATACCGAGGGTCTCAGCAGTGAGACTGCCCAGGAATACTCGCGGGAACCCCCATCTGTCAGCTTGCTTCTGGAACACTCCAGATAGTGAAGGAAACCTGGTTCAACTCGGCATGTACTTTATATCCAAGAGATACTTCTGATCACAATTACCAACCAAGCTTCTAACATTGCAATATGGTAAAGTGTTTTCACAGCTCATTTCTTTTCCTGAGAAACAATGAATATAATAAAGACAATTAAAATCAAGTTGATGGCTCAAGAAAAGCCATCAACTTTGGGAGGCCGAGGTGGGCAGATGGCTCAGGTTCAGGAGTTCAAGACCATCCTGGGCGACATGGTGAAACCCTATCTTTACAAAAAAAATACAAAAATTAGCCAGGCATAGTGGTGCATGCCTGTAATCCCAGCTACTCAGGAGGTTGGGGTGGGAGGGTCATCTGAGCCCAGGAAGTTAAAGCTGAAGCAAGCCATGATTGCACCACTGCACTCCAGCCTGGGCAACAGAGCAAGACCCTGTTTCAAAAAATAAAAAATAAAAAAAGGAAAGGCCATTAGGTCAAACCCATGGGCTGTTCAGACTAGGATATATCACTCACAGTCCTGGACATGAGGTGTTTGGAGAGGTCTTTCCTCTCAGAACCGAAAGATTAGTGGTTCTGACCACTAACCTTCACGAGAGTGGTCCCTAAAATGCCCATGTTTCCTCCATAGCTAATTAGGGCTCAGTCTTAGCATCAGCAACTATCCTTCTCATCAATTTTCAAACTATTTGGATTTTCAAGCAAGACCTTCTCTCAAAACAGTAAATTCCAAGGCCAGGCGCAGTGGCTCATGCCTGTAATCCCAGCACTTTGGGAGGCCGAGGTGGTTGGACCACATGAGGTCAGGAGTTCAAGACCAGCCTGGCCAATATGGTGAAACTCTGTCTCTACTAAAAATAAAAAAATTAGGGCATGCACCTGTAATCCCAGCTACTCCGGAAGCTGAGGCAGGAGAATCTCTTGAGCCCAGGAGGTGGAGGCTGCAGTGAGCCGAGACTGTGCCACTGCACTCCAGCCTGGGCAACAGAGCAAGACTCTGATTCAAAAAACAAACAAAACAACAACAACAACAACAGCAACAACAACAGTAAATTCCAAATGTTGACCAAGTTATCTGTCCTAGCCTTACGTGTTGAGAGCTTTAAGGACTGCCTGGGGTCTGTATCCACAGTGTGGTGTTTGTGCGTACCCCTCACCGCAGCACCACTGCCATCCTGAATCCTGCCATTTCTTGATCTCCCATCAAGCCTTTCTCAGTCTTATCCACTGAATTTGGACAACAACCCTGAGAGGTAGGTCCTGTCAGTCCCCTCACCTTGCTCAGGAGGCATATCAGGTTCTGAGAGGGCAGAGCCTCTCGCAGCAAGGAGAAGCCAGGATCTGAACCCAGGACTCTGAGATGAGCAAAGCTGTGCTGTGATCTCATCAAAATACCTGTTTGTCTTTGCCCCTGGTTTCTGGCACAGAGCTTCACAAACCCTTCGCATTTCCTGAGTGATTCCAGCGTGCTTTGTTATTCAGAAACAGCCCCTTATATAACTCCTACCTGAGTTTGCACAAAGGAGGTGGCCCTCGCATAGTTTCAAGGGAGAGGCTGGCCATGTCAGAAAGGCCAAGCATGTGATTAGAGAGTTGGAGATTTCAGCCCCACGCCCTGATCTCCAGGGAGCAGAGGGAGCTGAAAATTGAGTTCAATCACATGCCAAAGATTTCATCACGCATGCCTACTTAGCGAAACCCCAGACAAACACTGCAACAGTGAGGCTTGGGGGCTTCCAGGCTGGCGAACATAATTGACGCCCTGGGAGGATGCAGCACCCTGACTCCAGCGGGGCAGAAGCTCCTGCACCTACCACTGTCCCCGCCCCCACCCCTGCCCCAGATCTGGCTGCCCTGCATCTCTCCACCTGGCTGCTCATTTGTATCCATTATATTAAAACTGTAATTGTAACCTGTAGCACATTCCTGAGCTCTGTGAGTCATTCAAGCAAATCATCCAACCAGAATGGAGGTCATGGGAACCCTCAAATTTGCAGCCAAGTCGGACAGAAGTGTGAGTAGCCTGGAGACCCGGGACTTAACAACTGGTGCCTGAAGTGAGGGCAGTCTTGCCAAGCCCCTTCACCTGTGGGGTCTGCGCCAACTCTGGGTAGTTATCAGCAGAATTGAACTGAGGTGTGGGACACCCAGTTGGTGCCAGAGAATCCGTGCTGGACAGACATGCCCTTCACCCCTCCCAGGCCCTGGAAGGAGCCTCGCCTTTCCTCCTCACCAGCTTCTCCCTGATCACATGCCCGTCTTTTGATGCAATCAGTAACAATAACCACACACTTTCTCCAGCTCAGAGGCTTCCTGATTGTGTTCCACACGGTATCGGATTGTTAATAGATCATCAAGAGGGGTTGAAACCTCGTAATTTTAATACTGAGGGGCAGATAATCTAGCCTGCAGCGGGTTGAAAATATATGATGAGAAACTCAAAATGCACTTCTCTCTCCTTCCCCTAAATAAAGGGTTCACACAGCCAGCATAAGGCACCATGCTCAAATGGAACTATTTTGAAATACAATTCTGAAAGGCCCATCTTCAATAACATGTGGGGCAGAACAGGTGGGAATCCCCACTGAGCAGTGCGTGCCGGACCAACAGTGCTAGCATGATCGTTTCACAACGGTTTAATAGACCACCTTATAAGGTAGCATACTTAGGCAACTGATTTGGGACTCAAAGGGCCTGCTCTCCTTTTTTTATTTATTTATGCTTTTTCTCAAGAGTCTTGCTCTGTCACCCAGGCTGGACTGCAGTGGCATAACCGTGCCTCACTGCAGCCTCAAACTCTTGGGCTCAAGCGATCCTCCCGCCTCAGCCTCCCAAAGCACTGGGATTACAGTCGTGAGCCACCACACCAGGCCCATTTTGAAAGTTAAGTTTGCCCTAGATGATTCCCTCCTACGCTCACCGATGTTACCCACACATTGTTGATATGGTCGACAGGTCCTTTCAATAAAGTTTCCCTTTCTTGCATTAAAACAGAGACCAGTAATGGGGGATTGTATGTTCTTTCCACAAATTCACTGGGAAAACACACAGTTTTATTTAAGACCACTTTTCCTTTTGAAACCCAGCATGTGATTCTCTAGCTTGTTCTCCTAACTCAACACATAAAATTCCCCATGTTCCTAATGTTCCCTCGACCTCCTCCACGAAAGTGAACTGAAGGCTCCTCCAACAATAATACTGCATTACACGTTTTCATTTCCAAATTACTTTCACACACATTACCCTGTCCCATTTTCTTTCCAGAGCAGAAAAGCTATTGCCATCTTCCTTTTTAAATATGAGAAGACCAAAGCCTCAAAACTAACGGCGAACATGTATTCAACATTTCTTCTGCATGGGCCTAAGTCAGTTCCATATATTTCCCCATTGATCCTTTCAGCACCCTATGAGACCAGTGCTATTAGTGGCCCAGTTTACAGAGGAGGAAACTGGACTCAAAGAAGGCAAAGAGATTACTTAGGGCCATATAGAGAGTGAGTGGCAAAGCCAGCTTCTTACTCCTGAGTACACAAGGCCACCTCTGTGGGCTCCCTGCCTGGGTCTTCTTACCACCGGGTGCCTGTCTAGGGTGTAAGCTTCCAGGCTAGCCCCACCAGGCTTTGTTCCCCTGGGATAATCCAATAGCTCTTGACCCAATGGCATGAGGGCACATGTGCCCTGTCTCTCTTCAGCTTCTTCCTCCCCCAGTCCCTTCCTACTAATAGTTTCGCTTATGAAGTTGATGGAGTCAAGGTCAGTGGACAGAAAACCCACACATCGACTCACTCCTCAGACCCCTGGCACCTCCTGCATCTCAAATCTCTCTCCTGCTTTCATGCCCGCTCCCTTCTCCTGGGTCTCCTGTCGCAAGGATGATTCCTTCCCAGCCTCCTTCCCTGTGCCCTGAGGTGCAGTCATTCTCCAACCCTCAACACTCAGTGCCACACCCCTGCCATCCCTTCAACCACTCCCTCCATATGGAGGTTTCCAGAGGGTGGAGCTAAGGCCTTCAATTTGTCATATGTTTGGCCTAATTACTGGATGTATAGTATGGGTGAAATAAACATTCGTTTAATTGAATCATAAACCTAGAAATAGAAGTAACTAATGGTTTAAATGAGTAAAGCATGGAAACCACTAATGATAGAAGAGTCAGACAGATTGAACTTGCTTCTACTCACTTAATTCTCACCAAAATGCTACAGGAGATGACATTCTTGTTCTCATTTTGCACTTGAGAGAGACGAGTTTTAGAGAGGTCAGGTGGGTTTCCCAAGATGACATAACTAGTAAATAGCACAGCCATGACTCCAATCGCAGACCTTGCCTGGTCTGCACCAGTAGCTGACTAAGGGGCCATAGCCATTGTCCCCACCCTGCCAGTCTCCCAGGGCTCTTCTATAAGATAAGGGAATTGAGGTGGTGATCTCCAAGGCCTATCTCAACTCAGAAACCCTGCATTCCTCTCTAGAGTTCTGTTAGTGGCATGCATTCTGCCAAAAAACAAAAAATCACAGGGCCGGAGACTCAGATTTTGTCAGTAGATGTGATTCACACTGCACTTCCTGGCAATGCATGTAACCTCTGCGCAAAGCCCTGGACAGAGATGATTTTCACTGTAATTTGGGAAGGGTGCCTGAAGAAGGGATGAAGAGGGAGAGAAAAACATCTCTTTTCAAAGATAATAATGCCTAAGCCTCGCTTTATTTCATTTGTGAAAATCATTATGTATTTTTGGCCTGAAAGCAACATCTGAGGCTTAAACCAGGACCGGCTTTGAATTGCAGACACAAGCTGCTGGATGGGACTTGTGCTGTGCACCCATCCCCCAAATCCAGGCTGTGCTGAGGTCCCAAGCCACCGGCTCTCCTGCCCTCTGGCTTCCTTTCTTGGGTTCCTCTTGCCCCAGGAAACCCCTTCTTGCCCTGTGCAGAGCTTCTTCCTTTCCTCACATCCCAGTCAGACTGTGGGTGCCAGGAGCCCCCAGTAGGACCCAGGCCCTCTCCCCACTAATGCCCGGCTCTCCTTCCTCCCGGTTCCAGCACCTAGAGAGCCCATGTCGCTCATATGGCTACCTCCTGCAGCTCCAAGATGTGCCAGGTCCCAGAGGACCCTTAGGAAGCAAAGGGTGGACTCTGTTTTGCATTTTTGCATTTTTCTCCTGCAAAACAGCACCCGGGCAGTTAGACCATTGCTCACAGCCTGACACTCAGCTTCTGAGTCAACCCAGAACCCACCAGAGAAGGTGAAACTGAGAGGCCAAACCAGGAACCTCTATGAATCTCAGCCAGGAATGGAGCAAACCACAGACTCTCCTAGAACCAGCAGCAAGGGCAGGGCAGCCACCTTGGAGGCCAGCTCAGCTATGCTTTGACTCCACATTCATCCCCAAGGAAGCAAGGCTTCTGTAGGCAGCACTAAGGACAAGGATGCCCAGGGCCCTTCGCAAATCCTACATCAGTGGGACAGGCAGGAATTGGCTTCTTTTGAACATCAATGGGGTTAAGCATGGTCTGGAAAACAGACAGGGGTGAAGGGCTCCAACCCCGCCACTTCTGCTGCTCTGTGATCCTGGAGTCTCATCTGTGACATTTGTCAAATTATTTGTTCAAAGGGTCATTATGAAGACTCAATGAGATAATCTATCTGCAGCTCAAGATAGCTGTTATCATCTCCATTACAACTGCTCAGAGGTTCTTTGCTTGGATTTTAGTTCCACAAACGTGCATGTTTACTGAGTGACAGACAGCACCCCTGTGAGAATGCTGCCTGAGAACACGGCATTAAGTCATTCCAAATGCCGTCTCCCTCTGCTGGCTCTTTCCATCCTTCCGAAGTTCAGTCTCCACACTCCACATCATTGTTGGTGGTCGCGGCTCTTATGAAGGCCAAACACACAGCAGGAGGAACTAGACAGATGACATCCATCACTCCCTAGGGTCCCATGCGCTGGGCAGGACGTAATCCATCTCGATTTTTCCATCAGCGTCCTAAGGACTGAAATTGTGACCTTTCACTAACTAAGGGTAGCCAAGCAGTACCTGGACCCATGCTTGTTTCAAGACAGTGTCTCCTATTTCTGAAGATTCCTTTAGGCTATATGTCTTTTCTTAGTAGAAGTAGGAGTTCCAACTCACCAGAAAAATACGCTTTATGTTTTGGCACATAAAATGCCTTGAGGTCTGGATTTTCCACTATAGTTTTTTAGAGTGAGAATCTGCTCTGGCCAAGTTATCCTCCTTAAAGGCATCTGACCAAATTTATGTCCCCAAAAGTTTGGCTCTGAGACGAGCATGAAGAAAAATAGATTCAGCACAAAGGATCTGGAAAAGACAGGCCAAGGGTTGGCATACTCTTCCAGGGCCTGGGGAGGTGGAGGCATGAGGCTGCAGACCCTCCCTTCCCCTAAACTACAGATGATCTTCTCTCATCTGCTTCTTTTGCTGCATTTTTTTTTTTTTTTGAGCTTTGAGTAGTTTTGAGCAAGAATATTAAAAACACACACAAACATACTCATTTTGAAATTCCAAGCCCAATTCATTTCTCTCATTTCACAGGTAATAAACGGGTGGCTGGGGAAAGAATGATTGATTAGCATTGGTCATGCTTAAAATCCAGGTCCCCTCACCCCACCACCAGTGATCCGACCACAAACTGCTTCCTGGCCCCAGGAAAGGGGCCTTGAACATCCCATCCCACCAGAACCATCTCAAACCAGGGCTCTTCCCCAACAGATTCTCAAAAATATGCCAATGGAGGGAAAATGGTTCTTTGCTAAATAAGTCTTCTTTAGCCATAGATACTCCAATATTTTTTTCTGTGTGTTCACTTGGAGACTGGAAATCCTTTACTGTATAGAACAGAGAAGGCAAACTGGCTATCTGGAGACCAGATACTGTTCCCAGATGTGTTTGTTTGACCTCATGGCATTATAATTTTTATTAATGCAAGGAGTTATCAACATTTAAAAATGAGGCATTTTTGCATTTATAAAGTTTAGATTCTAGCTTCTCTTGGAAAATGAAAAGATCAGAAAATCTGGCAACAATAGGCCCAACTTTTCGCATGGTAAAACTTGGCTGGACCTCAGTGCTTTGTTCCATTGAGATGGGCATGTGTTCCACATTCCCTGCAGCCCCCACTCCCCTCTGCCTCACAGCTGGCCCTCTGTGCCCAGCACCGCCTGCCCACCGGCAGGCATGTCAGCTCGTACCCCAGAAGTCTACCTTGGAGCCTGGTTCTCTCATAATACACCCCTCTCCTGCCTCAGGTTCCCCATTCCTACCCCCACTCCCATCTAGTTGCCCCCTCAGAACAGAAAAGAGAAGCAAACTTCAGCTAGCTTCTGGAACATTGGAAAAGCCAACCTGGCCTCACAGTGTTTCCACATCTGACATAGTCGGGCAAAGAAATCATTGTTGAGTAAATAAACGAAGGAAGTGTCATTAGTACTGGACCTGTTTGTACATCTCAGGCCTGTTTCGATGCTGGATTTATCAAAGCATGATATGTATCTAGTGAAAGTATTAATATGTCTTCTTCCCCAGAAAGTAAAATCTAAAGGGACAGAATTATCCAACAATGCTCTCTGACACTTCTGATCCAAAAAGGACAAAACTCATGCCACTGCCTGCAAAGATGAGATGGGCCAGAAATAAGTGTGGAAAGAGAAGTCTCCCAGGAGAGCCCGCCTGGCCCTGGCATCAGGTGGAGTGACCCGGCAGGGGGCTGCAGGCTGGTGGAGAATGCCTGTCCTCACACTGAGCCCTGCAAAAATCTCACAGCCTCCTCTACTGCTCTTCCTAAACTTAGACTAACCCATCTCATCCTTAATGTGCCTTGGAAATAAAAACAGTATTTGACTCCGCTGCCTTCAAGTTTCTCTCCCCCTTTCACTTCCTTCCAGCTTCCTTCTGTGAAGCCAGCCCAGGAGTGTGGAGCCCGGCCTCTCCCCATGGCACCCAAGGTGACCCTGCTCTCTAATGAAACAAATCTGTGGTACTTGCCCCTTCACTGTGCACCCTCCTCAGACAGCACATTTACATCTTCACAAGCTCCCCATGTACAAGTGTGAGAAAGTGTGATGAAGCACTGTGCGGGCAGGGTTTTAAAGTAGTCTTTAAGGTCTGGAACTCTTTCTTCAGGTGGAATTTTATAAGAAACTGCAATATGAGAAACAAATCATGAGGCGTGCCCCAGACTGAAGAGGGTTTCACAAGTGTAATCTGAAAACCTCCGCTCTGAGTGTGGCCCACATGTGGGATGAGGGTGGTGAGGATGCTGCTGGTGGTGGTGATGGAGATTATGATGGAGGTGATGGTAGTGGTTGTGATGGCAACAGAGGTGGTGATGATCATTGTGGTGGTGGTGAGTGATTGTAGCAGAGATGATGATGGTGACAGTGAGGTTGGGACTGAGGTAAAGGTGACAGTGGTGACAGTGGTGTTAGTGGTAGTGGTGGTGGTGATAGTGGTGATAGTGTTAGTGGTGGTAGTGATGGTGATGGCAGTGATCTTGGTGGTGGTGGTAGTGGTAGTAGTAATGTTACGCTGATGGTGTTGGTGGTGGTGATGGAGGTGATGGTAATGTTGATATAGGTGATGGTGGTGATGATGGTAATAGTAGTGGTGATGACCATTGATGGTGATATAATTGTAATGATGGTGGTGATGGTGATGGTGGTAGTACTAGTAGCAGTGGCCATGATGCTGTTGTCAGTATTCATGGTAGTGGTGATGGTGGTGTCATTGGTAGTGACAGCAGTAATGGTGGTAGTCATGGTGGTAGTGATGGTGGTAGTGACGGTGGTGTTAGTGGTAGTGCTGGCAGTACTGGTGATAGTGGCAGCAGTGGTGGTGACAGCAGCTTTAGCAGTACCAGTGGTGACGATGGTGGAGCTGATGATGGTGGTGATGCTGGTGGTGGTGGTGGTTATAATGGTAACAGTATTAGGTATAGACAAGATTCTATTGAAACAAAGGTTTATTAAAATGTTATTAATTTCAGGCACTATGGTAAAGAAAATAAAAAAGTAAACCTTTTTTTGAAAAGCATCTGTATTGGTCCATTTTCACACTGCTGATAAAGACATACCCAAGACTGGGCAATTTACAAAAGAAAGAGATTTAATTGGACTTATGGTTCCACGTGGCAGGGGAAGCCTCACAATCATGGCGGAAGGCAAGGAGGAGCAAGTCACGTCTTACATGAATGGCAGCAGGCAAATGGAGAAACTGTGCAGGGAAACTCCCGTTTTTAAAACCATCAGATCTCGTGAGACCCGTTCACTCTCACGAGAACAACACAGGAAAGACCCACCCTCATGATTCAGTTGTCTACCACTGGCTCCCTCCCACAACACGTGGGAATTATGGGAGCTGCAAGATAAGATCTGGGTGGGGACAGAGAGCCAAACCATATCAGCATCAGCTTCTAATTCTTTTCTATTTCTCACTGGTATACATATTACAGGCAAAGGCACACAGTAGGTACTAAATAAATGTAACTTAATTAGCCATTTTTTATGTCTTCAAAGAAACAGTTGATCCAGGAAATTCTGTTAAGATAACCCTAAGCCCAAAAGGATAAAATTAGGAAGTGATAAGAAAACTTGCTGAAAAGGTATAAAGATACTTCAAAATGAAAGGAAAAGAGAGCAGAGGGGACAAGGAAACCTCTTAAGATCAGGGAGGTGGATACTGCCCTATCCAGGAAGGAAAAGGAAGTAAGAAAAACATGGAGTGCAGAGCCCCTTGCTGACTCTTAACAGTCTTGCAGGGCAGGCTCTGTGACCTGCATTCCACAGAGGAGAAGCAAGGCTCACATAGGCAGAAGCCAAGGCGCTGCAGACGTCACAGCCCCAGGCCCACGGGGTGCCAGCCTGCCCAGCTGTCTCCACTACCAGCTCTAGACCATCAGCCTGAGGAACCAAGGAATTCCATGGAACAGCCCTTTTGGAAGCGCATGAAGCTCCGAGGACTTTAGCCATAAGACTTTAGCTGTAGTATCCAATGTGGTCCCGTTGATGGCATTCATGAAATATGCCTGACAGGGGTTGTTTCTCTTCAGATTTTTGAAACTTCATCATCTAGTTTTGAGGTAGGCAGTGGGACTTGACTCTGAAGGCAGGACTCAGACTCCAGACCAGATTAAAGACTGGCTGAGACAGGGAAGAGACTAAACACCTCTCCACAAGACATGCCCCCATGTCAGTTTACCATTGCCATGGCAACACCCGGAAGTGCAATAACCAGGGCAATAACCTGGAAGTTGCCACCTTTTTTCTAGACATTTCTGCATAATCCTCCCCTTAATTTGCATATAATTAAAGGTGGATCTAAATATGACTGCTGAACTGCCCCTGAGCTGCTACTCTAGGCACACTGCCTATGGGTAGCTGTACTCTGCAAGGAGCAGTCCCTCTGCTGCTGCTGCGCACTACCACTTCAATAAAAGTTGCTATCTAACACCTCCAGCTCACACATGAATTTTTTCCTGGGTGACACCAAGAACCCTCCTGGGCTAAGCCCCAACTTGGAGCCTAGCCTGCCCTGCATCTGCCTTAGGTTTTCACTCCAAATGGATTGTGGCTAAGACACCAAGTGTATCATTATGTTCTATTGCAAATCTGAGGCTACGCAAAGAAACAGTGAATATGTGTACATGTGTGTGTATGCATGTGTGTGTACATGTATGTGTGATTTATTCTGAGGTACTGGCGCACACATTATGGAACCTGAGAAACTCCATAATCTGCCATCAACAAGCTGGAGACCCAGAGAAGCCAGTGGTATAATTCAGACTGAGTCCCAAGGCCTAAGAACCCAGAGAGCTAATGATATACATCCCAGACCAAGAGGTGCAGAAAATGAGTTGAGATGCCCCAGCTAAAGTGGTGAGGCAGGAAAAGAGGCAAGTTCCTCCTTCCTCTGCCTTGTGTTCTGTTCAGGCCCTCAGTGGATTGAATGACACCACCCACACTGGGGAGGGAGGTCTCCCTGAGAGAGTCACTGAGTCAAATACCAACCTCATCCTGAAACATCCCACAGACACATCCAGGAGTATCCCGTGACCCACACAACCATGTAAAACTAACCATCGTGACAACAAAGAACCAAACTTGCATGAATAGAGTAGACCAAGCGCATGGCCAGGCAGCACTGGTGAAATCCCTGTGCCCGCTTTTGACATTGCTGAGTTTCTTACTGGCCTGCTCCAAGCTGCACACTTGATTACAGAGCATGACCAAAAACAAACACAACAAAAGACATTTATTCATCCCCTAAGTCACTTCCAGCCACTAAGTCACATAACACAAGTAGCCTAGGACAGGTACTCCCCGCCATTGAGGGCCTTGCTCTCCCACCCGACTTACTGGATTTTTGTGATTCAGAAAAGCAAAAGTGAAATATTTGATTTTTCTGTTTACTTTGCATTTATTTGCCATGGAATAAAGGCAACACATACATATTGATGACACTTTGGAAAAATTAAAAATTATTTTCAAAAAACATGGAAAAAAGTCATCCCTAATCTGACCATCAGTAAACAAGCACAGTTAACATCTTGGCATTCCCGCCCTTTTTGAGGGTGTGTGGGCTTGATGAGGGGTATGAGGAGGGTTGCATTTTTTTTTCATCATCAAGCTCAACTTCTCTAAATCAATTTTGATTTTTTTATTTAAACTCCATTCACAAGCATTTCTAAACCATTAAATATAAAATAGCACCCATCCATTGAGTCTGTTCACAACTTTGTGTTGGGCACCTACTAGTTGTCAGGCACCGGCTGGGGACACAGAGGTGAACAAGAGAGAGAAGTCCCACCCGTACGTCTAGAGGTGAAGGTGGGCATTAAACACTTACCATAAACCATGGGAGGGCTGAGTCGGGGAGCCAAGAACACACAGAGGGCACATGTCCTGCCTGCGCAGCTGCTGGTCACCCTCTGTCAGGTCAGCCTTTCAAATGCACTGTGCCCGCTCTGCATGTGACATGCTGCCTTGGTTTTAGAGCAAATGGAGATTTAAGTGTATTTAGTTATGAGAACTTGCAAGGTAGTTTTAAAACACCCTCTTGTGGTAACAGAAAGGGATCTAAGATGTCTCTAGAGTTTTGGTCAACAGATCAAGCCACTGAAAAACTACCACGAGCCCCACAAAAATGCCTCCTGCTGCATCACCACTCTCCTTCAGCTCAAAGGCTGTGGCCAGAGGAGGGGTCTTGGGGTGTGGGTCCTCCCTGGGAGGGACAGCCCATATGAGGCTGCAGCAGGGCCTTCAGGTCATGTCCACCTCCAGCACAGAAGGCCATTGAGGTGACCGTCAGGAAGTGTTCTGTGACTTGACGGACACTGATATTTGTGAATACATAGCACCCAGGAAATATGCTCCGGCTTGAGTGCAGCCTCAATTCTGACATATCATCCTCAGCAACACAGCTTCAGAGAGGCGGGCCTGCCTGTGTGGCATTAATAATAGTATATGATAATGCAGACACTGTACCCTGGGCCGACATTGCAGGCCAGGCCCTGTGCTGAGAACTAAACATTTTTCGAAGAGATCTAATTTAACAGGAGCAAAGGTGGCTAGCAGACCTGTGGGGGCAGCTTCTGTAATCAACCTTTTCACACCCCAAAAGGTAAACACCTATGCATTAGTACAACTTAACCCAACAGCTAACTGGGACAGCATGCCCAGAGTACCTCTATTTTTTAAAAATTGTGCATGTCAATAATTTTAAGTAAAGGTGACATTTTTAAATTAATTTTTTAAATTTGTTTTTCATTTCAATTGCTCTAAACCAGGCGTGGGCCTGGGCATGGAATGAGCGTTTCACATTTATAGATGAGTCTGAACTCGACACAGTGATCTATAAATAAACTCTTTAAACTGGAGGTCCCAGCCACCTGCACAATGCAGCTGTGGCCTTATGCACAGACACTAACCTAACCCCAGCCCCCAGCTCCCAGCCCTCACCTCTTGGCAGCTAACAACCAACATCGTCTTCCTGGGGAAGCGACTTGGGATGCATTGGAAGATCTCCACAAAGCAGGGCACGGGGAGAAACTTGGCTAAAGAGAGAAGCAGTGGTGATACTGGTGATGACGAGGGCAGGCAGGTTACCCCTCTCCTCCACAGTGTGACTCTCAGGCCTGCTATGGACGGAGGGAAGGGGCCACCTGCCTGCCAGTCAGAGTGGCTCGCCTTGCTGACCTTCAGTGCTGGCTCTTGTGTCAGCTGTAGGATGAGAATTACTCTGCCTGGGCTTGAAGATACCATTCTCTTCTCCACGGACTCATTTGTGAAGCACAGTTTAACATGTGGCAGCTATTCCTTCCTCTTTTTTTAATTCATGGAATAAATGTCATGTTTCAAAATGTTCCAAGACCTAGACATGCCATGGAGAAGGGAAGGGTGGGGGCCCATGAGTGTCTCTTATTCAAATAAGAATACAGAGCCGAGATATTTGAGCATAAGTAAATTAAAACTTGAGGACAGCCCCGAATAACAAGAGTGGGATGATCAGTGAAAGACACCCAAGAGGAAGGAAACCAAAGTCAATACGAGAAGAGCTGGCCCTGGCCTGACCTTCCCATGGTAACGGTCAAATGCTCACTGGGCTGCTGACATCAAACCTTCACCATCCCGTCGCCAACCTGTCCCTCACACGATTGCAACGCAGGCTGGGGGGAGGGGTGAAAGGGCAAGAAAGGAGAGACCCAGCTGCCTCCACTCTCAGTTCAGGGCCACTAGAAGGCTTCTGCCCCGGCAGGCAAGTCCCCGCCCTCACCAAAAAAAAAGAAAGAAAATGGCAGTGAGCCTCAGTTTACCCAGGAAACTCTTTGGCATCAGGCCCTCCCCACCTCCTCTGACCAACTGGCACCTCTGCCTGGAGGAATCGGCACGGTCCTAGGTGAGGAGGCACAGGAATCAGAACCTGGATGGCGACCCTCTTCTCTGTTGGGGACCTTTGTGGGAGGCCTTTGGGGAGTGGGATAGCCCCAACTTCCTAGAAGGGAAAAAAACTTTTGTAAAAGTGAGAAACATAAAAACAACTCAGACACACATGAAAGGAATCTGTAAATTATGAAAAATCTGGTGGTTCTATTTCATTCTGCAACAGTTTAAAAATTGCAAGATAAAAAAGATCAAGATAAAAATAGAAACCTACTGTTACCATGTCTAAGCAAATTATGCCATTCCACCCCCAGCCCTGCAAACATTCTAGGTATGCTCTGCTGGAGGTCACAAACCCAAACGCAGGCAGGGGCTGGTGGTTCAAGGGACAAATACAGAGGCCCGGCCGTCCCAGAGACCCCTGCCCCATGTGCCAGGGGCAGCCACCACTCACCTCTCATCCACTTGCAAATTTCCAAGAGAGGGAGGAGATCCAGATTTTAAATCTCCTGCTTTGAAATATTAACAACTAACTTTTTCCAGCATTTAAACACTGCTGGCCAAATAGAACATATCTAGAGGCAGATTTGTCCAGCGGCTCCTCTCTTTCCCCGTTTGCACCCTGTATTCTAAACCTCTGTGCTATTTCTAGTTGAGGTCAGATAATTTTGTTGTTCTAAGAGTCAGGCTTGGCTCTGGTACACTTCTGGCAGAGCCATACGTTGGCATCACTTTTTGGGGGAAGGACACTCTGGCAGCATTTATCAAAATCTGAAATATCTTTCAATCCGGCCATCTCACTCCTGGGAATCTATGTAAACACACTTCCTCAAGGTACAAAGATATAGACACGCAGAATGATCCACGGGTTTGTTTTTTGAAATAAAAAATTGGAAAAAAAAAAAACAATTTAAACGCCCTTCAATAAAAGGATGTGTCAATAAATCCTGCTATCCCTGGGCCAGCAAATGCTACCCAGCCATTAAATGAAATGACTTGCGCCAGGCACGGTGGCTCACGCCTGTAATCCCAACACTTTGGGAGGCCGAGGGTGGGCGGGAGTTCAAGACCAGCCTGGCCAACATGGTGAAACCCCGTCTCTACTAAAAATGCAAAAAATTAGCCAGGCGTGGTGGTGCATGTCTATAGGCCCAGCTACTCAGGAGGCTGAGGGAGGAGAATCACTTGATCCTGGGAGGTGAAGGTTGCAGTGAGCCAAGATCGTGCCACTGCGCTCCAGCCTGAGTGACAGAGTGAGACTCCATGTCAAAAAAAAAAAAAAAAAAAAGGCTCAGATCTGAGCACATTGACATGAAAAGATGTCCATGGAATGTTTTTGTTAAACTAGCCACAGAAGAATATGCACATGGGGGCCCCTGTTGTGTTAAATGGAATGCTCGAATATTTGCATGTTTGTGTACAAATGTAAAAAAATCTGGAAGGACAGTCAACAAATTATGAACCACGCTTATGGAAAGAGTAGGTTATAGGGTGACTTTTATTTTATAAGTTAAGCGATTGACTCATTATTTTTGTAACTAGTATATTTTATTATTTGAAAGTTAAACTTAAAGCTTCTCCACTGTGCTCTTCCAGGGATGGTGTCTGGAAGCCCTCAGAATGGTCCTGCATTGGGCATACGCTTTCCTACAGCCTCTAACCAAACTAGACTTTCCCGAACTCCTGATAATAGAACTGCTTACCTTTATACCAAGAGGGCTGGGAAGACACTCATATCTGCATGTGACCTGTGCCCAGGCAAATGGAGGGATTCGTGCTGTGAAACCAAAGTTCTCAGGAGATTGTCTAGAATGACAAAAAAAAAAAAAAAAAAAAAACATGTCAGCAAGGCCTATCGTGGTACCGTGAGTGAGTGCTGAATGTGTCTGTGACCGTACCAAGTGTGCTTTCCTTATTGAGGAGCCGAAAATTGCTGGGAACATCCCGAAGGCCCAAATACAGAACCAGAGAGCTAAATTTAAAATAAATAATGAATACATAAATAAAACCTTTTCGAGTAATTAAAAAAAAAACCCAAAGGCAAAAACACACACAAAAAAAATCCATTTTCTGAAAAACAAGAGATAAACTGAAACCAGTTTAAATGCAAGCCTAAACTATAAATTATATAAATATCAATGTTTGGACTCAGTGCTACGGGCTCAGATATTTACCATCAGTAGTGAGGTATTTCTATTTCCCTCCAAAAATGTTTATGCATAGTAACTGCATACCTGGACCAAACCCCTAGAGATCGTCTTGCACATGGTCCCTAAGGCAGGGTGTGCCCTGCAGCTCCACATGGACGGCAGAATGGTGGAGACAACTGAATATCCACTGACAGCAGTGCAATAGGCTGAATGCATGTGTCCCCCAAGAATTCATGTGCTGAAACCCAATCCCCAATGTGATGGTATTTAGGAGGTGGGGCCTTTTGGAGGGGATCAGGTCGTGAGACTAAGATCCCCATACAAGGGATTAGTGCCTTTATAAAACAGGCCCCAGAGAGCTCGCTCACTCCTTCCACCACGTGAGCACACAGCAAGAAGGCGTCAACTGTGAACCAGGAAGCAGGCCCTCGCCAGTCGCCAAATCTGCCGGCACCTTGATCTTGGACTTCCCAACCTCCAGAACTGTGAAGAATAAATTTCTGTTGTTTATAAGCCACCCCAGATGGCATTCTGTTACAGAAACCCAAATGGATTGAGACAGGCAGAATGGAGAAGTAGAATACGCCTTGGTCAGCAGTTAAAGGGAATAAGCTAGTTCACACTCCAGGAAGATGACAGTGATGAGCTAAAATACACGAATAAGAAAAACTTCTGCACCTGCAAAGAAGTCCTGTCCCAAAAGTTGAACCAGCTTCTAGCCCAGGCTTTAGATAAATATCCATTTCTTGGAGTTAAAGAAATGCAGGATCGGGGCTCTACAGCACTCCGAGAGCAAAAGGAGACCCCTGAATGGGGGCTGTTTTCCAGGCAGGCGATTGGTTCCTTTGCTTTCACGGAATAAAAAAAAAACAGGGGAGGGAAGGATGCTCCACACACGGCATTTGGACTCCAATTCACACAGACCAACCAAAAAAAGATATTTTTAAGACAGGGAAATCTGACTACAGATGGTAAGAAATTCTCACTGTTTTTGTTACATTTGATAGTAGCTTTGTGGCTATGTAAAAAAAAAAAAGTAAACATTGTAGCATTGCACACAGCTGTTAGGATGAAATGACAAGATGACTAGGATCTGTGATAAAATACTTCAGCAAAGAGGATAGGAGGAAAGTAAGCAAATGTGGTAACATCCCAAGAACCACAGATGCTGAGTGGTAGGCATAAACTTCTCTGCTTTGGCCGTGTGTGTGAACCGTATGGACAAGGGTAAGAAATGGGCTGGAGGGGCACACACCTGTAGTGAGTAGGCTGCCTCTGGGGCAGGAGCCCGGGGAGTGGGGAGAGCCAATGAGACACCCACCTCTACACAATGCCTTAATATAGCATTAAAACAAAGACCCAAGGCAAGAATGACGAGACGGTACTGACGACCGAATCCCGGTGGTATGAGCACAGGGACTGGTGTGTTCTCTGTGCTTCTGTGTATTACTTTAGTTTTTCACAATAAAATAACTTCAAAACAGAAGGCACCAGGAAGATGAAACAAGAGCTTATGCAACCCACAGGAAGATAGAGCCCCTGGAGCCGAGGATGTGGGAACCGCTTGGCTCATGGAGCTGCTCGCCAGAAAGGCCCAGAAACTCAGCATTTGGTCACACAGGCAACTGGGGCTTTGGCCACACTAACTGCTGGAGTACTATGGCCGTGGGAGCACTCTGGGGACACCAAACCACATACGAATATATATGGCTACGTTTGACAAATGGAGAGAAACCTGGACTGCTGGTCAACCTCCACAGACCTGAGCAATGGGTTTCGTAGTCAAGTGTCTAAAGCTGGGCTGGTATGGGGACTTTCTTCTTTAGGAATAGGCTCATTTCCTTCAATGTCATTGATTATTGGTTGTTATTTAAAAGCTCCATACATTTAGCCATTCAATAACTATTTAGCAAGTGTCTGCTCCTTACCAGGCATTCAGGTCCCATACAAGAGTGGTGGATACCAAGCTACACGGCTGGGCATCATCCTAGCCAGCCAAAGCCTGCAATAGGAGCCCCACCTGGGTGGCCACCCATCCCCACCCCTCCCCCTGTTATCTGCAAATGGGGTGATCAGAGCACCTGAGGAGGGAGAGCAGCTAATTATCTTCAAGCCCTTAGACCAGTGCTTGCCTCACAGAAGCCCCCAACTACTACTATGGGCCTGTCCCCACGGACCCTGTCCTTGTCCTTGTCCTGTCCTTGGGAGCTGCCCTGAATGCCCCTTTTTAACAAGGTCTGCCTTCCCTGGGGGTTTGGAGTCATTTCCACGTAGCAGCCTCGGCCCCAAGCTCACCTCTAAGGGAAAGTCCAGGGCTCACTTCCATCTGAGTTTCAACAACAAAAACATCCTAAGAGAGATCACAGATGTATTTAAGAAAACTTCAAAGAAAGAAGACCACAGAGAATCATTGATTTAAAGTGATAGAGGGAGAAGGTAGAAAATGACAAGCAAATTAAGGAAACCCAAAATAAAACCAGCAAGAATGTATATCCTGGGTAGGATTTTACATATATATATATATATCTCCTTCTTGGTACTTTGCTGATTTTCATTTTTTTTCAAATGTGAGCTTATATCACCTTTATCTTTAGAAAATATAGGTTTAAAACGCCTATCCATTCAAAGTGAATGGTCGTGATCAGATTTCACCTGTTTTTCATTCACAACAGTTTGACACAGACTAGGGATTGGAACCCTCATTAACCGTATAGAACCAGGTGCCTCCAAAACTGCACTTGGGGGATATCATTATGTGCAGCAAATTAAACCAAGCCAGTTCAAGGTTACAGAAAGCGTTCCACAGACCGGGGCACCCCGTGACAGAACCTGAACCACGTGGGAAGAAGTGTTTTCAGCTGTGCATAGCAATCACAGCTAGAATAGTCACAGTCTGATTGCTTTAAAAAGATACACCTTTTCCTGTTTTAAATCAGCAGATGCAAACGTGAAACACCAGGCTGTCCACGCCGCAGCTTGGTAACAGTCAGGATGGGCCTCAAGAAAAATCATGATTGTAGTTCTGTGCTGAAATGGAGACAAACAGAAGATTCTCCTGGGTGGGGGCTTAACTGCCAGAACTGCCCTGCCTGCCCCACCTCCTCCCTGAATCTAGTCCTTTGCTTCTCTTCTCCTAAGCAGTCACGGCTCATTTTCAAGTGCCCTGAGGAAGCCTGTGTTTTCCTTTGATCTAATGATGCTGAGTCAGGGGAGTAAGCAGATGAGGAATAGAAGGAGAAAGCAACATCAGGGGTGGAAGGACCAGGGCAAGGTTGCCTTGGGAATGGAGTGATTTTCTAGGTATTTGATAAACCAAAAACAACGTGATCCATGTGCACTACATTTGATGATTTGTAAAATGCAAAAGCCATGCATTATTCATGCAAAATGAGTAATCCACCAACTGGTTCCCCGGGATCAGGCACCAAGCTTACAAGGACACCTTGATTCCTTGCAGTAGCTCAGCCAGCAGGCAGCAGCAGCCCCACAACACCCCCAGGAAAACCCAGGGTGGGGGCAAAGGGACAATTCTACCCCGCGTCTGCCAGGCTCCAAAGCAATCCCCTTGTCACAGCTCTATATGCAGCTGCAGAATGTTAACATTAAGATAAGAAAAAAAAATAGCATAAAACTGATTGCAGAACAAAAACCAAATTTTGGGCTTAAAGTTAACTATCAGTTCATGAGAGTAGTGAGCTTTGTCTGTTTCATATACTCCTGGGTCCCCAGGCCTCAAAAGGAAAGCAATCACACTCAAGAAGACATTAAATGAAAAGGACACAAAGCTCAAAAGCTACAGACTTGCATCATCATTTTAAAAATCACAGATATCTGTTGAAATGAGAGCTGCCATGTGCATTTGTGACAATTCAATGCCAACGAGAGGCTTCTTGGTGACAGTAACCACCGGGACATATATCCTGTATCAGATGAGATGGCAGTGGTGTAGAATGCATCGGTCACACCAATGCTGTTCTAGTCTTGCACCGAGAACCGAATTTTTCAGGTGAGCAGATGAAAAAAATTAAATTCTCCCCCCAAAAAGATACCGCAGCAAGCACTGTATTTGCTTAAGTTTAACCTGCACCAGAGGATTCTTTTTTCATTTTTTAGAGACAGGGTCTCACTCTGTGACCCAGACTGTAGTGCATGGCACCATCATAGCTCACTGCAGCCTCAGACTCCTGGGCTCAAACAATCCTCCCACCTCAGCCTCCCAAGTAGATGGGACCAAAGGCACCTGCTACTGTGTCTAGCTATTTTTTTTTTATTTTTATTTTTGTAGAGATGGGGTCTCATTATGTTTCCCAGGCTGGTCTTGAACTCCTGTTTTCAAGCGAATCTCCTGCCTTGACCTCCCAAAGTGTTGGGATTATAGGTGTGAGCCCCATACCTCACCCCACCTGAACAATTCTGAGTTGTTTATCATCCTTACTACCCCCTATGAAGAGGGCCCTGCACCCTGGGCAGCAATGGGTTCCACTGAGCCCCACGACAGGCCTGGGATGTGAGGTGGGAATAGGAGCAGGGGCAGGGCTGAACGGCATCTGGTAGTCAAGGATGGAGACTTCCCAGTTGTGCTGAGGGTAGTCTGGGCAGGGACATGAGTGCTGTGACTGATAAACCTCCACGCTCAGAGACTTCTCCCGATGAAAGTTCTTTCTTGCTCACAGATAGTCCAAGGTGAGTGTTCAGCAGGCAGCCTTCCACACGGTGGTTCAGGGATCCAGGATCCTTCCAACTCGTGGTGGCCTCTGGCCAATAGACAACCACTTACGTGAGGCAACCTACATCACGTCCACTCCCATCTCACTGGGGGGAACTGGTCAAGGGGCCCCATCTAGAGGGAAGGGAGACTGGGGACATGACCCTTGCCGAGGCAGCTGCAACCATCACAACTCCATACAACAGGAGAGGAGCAAGAGCCTCCTCTGGTGGGGGTGAAGGAAGCCCTGGAGGACGAGAGGAGCCACTGAGGCTAGGCCGGGCTGGGAAGGCGTCAGAAAGAGAGCCCTCCAGAGTCCAGCGAGGATGTGTCAGCCAGTGGCTGTGATGACATGAGGGCAACCTCCTTTACATCCTCCCTAGAAAACTCTCAGTGATGTTTTATGGGGGATAGCTAGAAAGGCACTGAGTTCTGTGTTAGCTCTTACATGAAGAAAACTACAAATACTGGAGCTAGCCTGCATCAAACTTACATTACATGAATGGACAACCCCAACTTCAAGACAGCCTGATGCTATGCACACAAATTTCAATACTATCATGTATCTTGCAATTGTGGTCCTGAAATTAGTATCTACATTTTGCACATCTGGAGTTTGAAATGCACATTGTAAGAAAGGTGTACTGAGTTCACAGGTGTTCCTCCAAAAATTCAGGTCTATCTGGAACCTCAGAATGTGTCCTCATTTGGAAATAGGGTCTTTACAGATATAATTCATTCAGATGAGATCATACTGGAATAGGGTGAGCCCTAAAATGCAATATGACTGGTGCCTTTGTAAGAAGTGGAGCGACACACAGGGAAGAAGACTTTGTGAAGACCAAGGCAGAGAGATCGGAGTGATGCAGCTACAAGCCAAGGAACACCAAGAGTTGCCAGCAGCAGCTAAAAGAGGCAAAGAAGGATCCTCCCTTACAGCCTTCAGAGGGAGCATAGCTCTGCCAAGACCTTGATTTCAGATTTCTGGCCTCCAGAACTGTGTAAGAATAAATGCCTGTTGGTATAAGCCACCCAGTTTGCTTCCTAGGGCTGCTTGGTTACAAATCCTCATACAGTAGGGGAGGTTCAGAAGGCAAAGTTAATAAAGATGAGTATGGAACAAAGCATAGCTATCAGTGGCTCTTCCCAGTCTATCCCTGCATCTCTCCTTAGCACTGGACATTTTTCCAACAGACTGTAAGTCTCCCCAACCAATTGTCTTCAAGCATGTCAAATACATCAAGTTTAGAACCCTTCTCATGCCTCCTCCAACCACCGTCTCTGCGAGCCCTCCTTCCTGTTTCTCCATCTGTTCACATGTCCAGACTGGAAGCCTTACAGTCAAGCTCACCTCCTCTTTCCCTCACACCTCCCACATCACACCCATCACCCAGTCCTCACCTCTGCCTCCAGGTTCCCTTCTCTGATATGGGCCTTAGCAATCACCTCCACACAGTCCCTGCTGTCTGGTCTCTCACTTGGCAATGCTTCTCGCACGCCCCCACAGACCGTGCGTGCTACACCTCCAATGGGAATATATGCTCCAGCTTAGGCATGTCTGCTCACCCCTTCCCCAACTACCCCCTAACCTACCAATGTGTTAAGGTCTAGACCCCTCAAGGACATACAAGTCAAGAACATGACTTGGGTCACTTAAATTGCCCCATTAAATCCACTCTAAAGTTAGGTCCAGGCATTAACCCATCCAATAGGCAAGAGCGAGGAAAGATGAAGTTACAAACAACTTGAGGTGAACTGTGCCTCCAAATTTAGCTAGTTCTGTTGAAAAGCTTCAACTCAAGATTGGAGAATAAGACATGAATTCTCCCAGAAGTCAGAGATCTGTTCCCCTGTTAAAATACTAAGTTCATCATAATAATTATGGCATAATAATAATAATGAATGATGTTGGGTTATTTGAAAATGAGGTTAAGCTTTGCAGGTTTACAAGATCATCCATGGAAAGTACCATCACTGAGATCTCTTCAGAGTCTTTAAAGTCCGTTCTCAGCTGGGTGCGGTGGCTCATGCCTGTAATCCCAGCACTTTGGGAGGCTGAGATGAGCAGATCACTTGAGGTCATGAGTTCGAGACCAGCCTGCCCAACATGGAGAAACCCCGTCTCTACTAAAAATACAAAGATTAGCTGGGTGTGGTGGTGTGCGTCTGTAGTCCGAGCTATTTGGGAGGCTGAGGCATGAGAATTACTTGAACCTGGGAGACGGAGGTTGCAGTGAGCCAAGATCATGCCATTGCACGCCTGCCTGGGCAGCAGAGTGAGACTCCGTCTCAAAAACTAAATAAATAAATAAATAAATAAAATAAAATAAAGGCCGATCTCATCCAGGTGGGAGTCCCCTAGTGGCTAGAGTTGGGGAGCACAGAAGAATGCAATGTGCCCCTGAGGAGTCTTTCTTCAGAGCTCTTCTAAGAAGGGCTACCTCCAACCTGTCTAGGCAATAAAGCTGAATATCATACACCTCTTAGCTAAGCAACTGAGATCTTTAGCAACAGAAATAACATGTAACCAAAAGGAAAGTAAACATGCAACATGTGACACCATTCAGACCCCGCTTCAGCGCTCCTACCCCACTCCCAACATGCAACGTATGACACTATTCAGACCCCGCTTCCAAGCTCCTACCCCACTCCCCACCCTCACCTCCCTTGGTGAGCTTAAGTGTTTAGCCAAATATTTTCAAACCATAATTTTCCTACTGAGCTGGCCAGAAAAACATAAATATCACACTTAAAACACTACCACTGTCTTTACCAGGCACAATTGTTTTAAGGAAATAATAGTTCTTCCCTTAACACACAGTCTTTTTTTCTACAAGAAAAATGGAAGAAACTGAATTTTAGATACAAAACCTGTCTTTCAGGTTCCAAGTACCCTATCTGTGACAATTCTGACCCACCATGTCAATATAAAAGATGAATCCTGCTAACCCACGTGCACACGGCTGCACCTCCACAAGTGCTGCTAAGTCGGCAAAGTTCCCCTCTTGTGACTGTATTCGTTTTATGTTGGTGCCCATCAAATTATCACAAACTTAACTTCACACATCACCCGTTTGTGACGTACAGTTTATTAGGTCAGAAGTCTGGGTGTGGTGTGCCTGAATTCTCCCATCAGGGTCTCATGAGACTGAATTCAAAGCATCAGATGAGCAGTGTTGTTTTTTCTACAGGCTCAAGGGAAGATTCTTCCAAACTCATTTAAGTTGTTGGATGAATGAATTGTAGGACGGAAGTCCCTACAGGACCACAAGGAAACTGAACGCTCCTTGTTGGCAGCCATCCATATTCCCTGCCATTTCTTCCACCCCAGCAATTGAGAATCTCCCTCACATCCACCCCTCTTATGGTCCAAATCTCTTGCACCAACAAGAGCCCAGGCTTTTCTAAGGGCTCACCCAATTAGGTCAGGCTCACCCAGGATAGTGTCTTTTCCTTACGGTCAACTTATTTGGGACCTTAACTACATCTGCAAAATCCCTTCATGGCAGCATCTCAATTCATGTTTGACTGAACAGCTGGGAGAAGCTGTGTCTAAGCCAGGGTGGCAAGCATCTTGGGCACCATCTTAGAATTCCACCTACCACAGTGGTTTAGCCTTGGTTCACAGGTCTCATTGTCTTCTTTATTCCAAAAGAGCAGGAAAGGTTCCCTTTCTTCTAATTATTTCAATATGCTAGAAAATGAAACTTATTTCGGAGCTGACAATCTATTCAGTGGCCAAACTGGCAAAATTTCAGAGACCAAATAAGATCTAGCCTACTCTGAAACCTGTTTGCACAGGGCCTGATATTAAAGTATCTTATCAGTTATTGCTATCATCAGAATAGCAGGGCACCTCCAGAGAATTCAGGCCCCATTCCAGACCTGCTATTCCAGAATCTGCCTGTCAACAAGATTCCTGATCATTCATATGCACTTTCAAGGGTTTTGGGGGGTTTTTTCTTAATTTTTTATTTCCATTGGTTATTGGGGAACAGGTGGTGTTTGGTTACATGAGTAAGTTCATTAGCGGTGATTTGTGAGATTTTAGTGCACCCATCACCCAAGCAGTGTACACTGCACCCAATTTGTAGTCTTTTATCCCTCACTCCCTTCCCAACCTTTCCCCCGAGTCCCTAAAGTCCATTGTGTCATTCTTATGCCTTTGCATCCTCATAGTTTAGCTCCCACTTATGAGTGAGAACATATGATGTTTGGTTTTCCATTCCTGAATTACTTTGCTTGGAATAATAGTCTCCAGTGTCATCCAGGTTGTTGCAAATGCCATTAATTCATTCATTTTACAGCTGAGTAGTATTCCACTGTATGTATATATACACCACAGTTTCTCTATCCACTCATTGATTGATGGGCACTTGGGTTGGTTCCACGTTTTTGCAACCGCGAATTGTGCCGCTATAAACATGCATACCTGTGCACTTTCAGGTTTGAGGAGCATTGGTGTCAACCACATGCCCAAGGACCAGAAATAAGTCATTTTGCTCTGGAAAATGCAGTGAAGATGCAGTGAAGATTAAACAGCATGTCACCCCCTCCTCCACACAACTCACATTCACCTCTGCCCAGGCCAAGCCTCGGTAATGGATTAGGTCCATCCTATATCTAGTGTTATGGTTTAAATGCATGTGTCCCTTCAAAATTCATATGTTGGAACCTGATCCCCAAGGTGATGGTATTAAGAAGTGGGGTCCTTGGGAGATGATTAGGCCAGGAGGGCTCCACTCTAATGAATGGGATTATGCCCTTCTAAAAGAGGCCTCAGAGAGCTGTCGCCCCTCTTCTGCCCCTCTACCCTGTAAGGACACCAAGATGCCGCCATCTCTGAGGAAGAGGCTTTCACCAGACACTGAACCTGCTGACACCTTGATCTTGGACTTCCCAGTCTCCAGGACTGTGAGAAATAAACTTCTATTACCTATAACTTACCCAGTCTGTGTTATTTCTGTAGCCTAAACTAAGACATCTAGCCAAGCTAGAGGACTCCCTTAACTTAGGCGATAGTTCCCTAAAATCGTTCCCATGTCCTGTGTTGCAAGCCTGAAGCTGGTGACTGAGGTAAGGCGAGTACAGAGCTGACCCAGTGGCCAGTGGGCTGTTTAGGGACCTTCTCTGTGACCCAGCAAAATAAGCACTGCCCTCACAGGGTCATAGGTGAAGCAGCTGGCATGGAATCAGTGCCCAGTGCAGGGCAGAGAGAGAAAGGACAGTATGGCCAGGCCACCTTGCCAGCTTTCCAAGTCATCTGAGGCTGGTATTCAGCTCCTCTTTCCAGCACATCTTCTGCCCCCAATGAATTCTAGGACCCACCATGTGTCCAGAGAACCGAGTACTCTGGGAAGCAGCCTCTGTCACTGACACCTTGGGCCTGTCATCATTACTCCACAGCTGTCTGCATCAGGAACCACAGGTCCATTATTGGGAGGCAGGATGCCTGCACTCTGGAAGCAGTCCTGGGTTCAAATCCTGCCTCCCCACTTTCCAGCCATGTGACAGTTTTGGCATAGTGCTAAGCTCTCTGACGGATATTTTCCTTGGGCACCTAATTTTCTTGGTTTGGCTTTCTCTGCCAGGTGGCCACCACTGCCCAGGGCTAGGAGGGCCTTGGTTTTCAACTGCAGCCCCAACTTCCGGTGCTCACTGGGGTCACTCAGGGACACTGACTGATAGAGGAACATTCTCAGGGGTCTCAGATCAGCACTCAACGGTGTCACTTCAGCTCACAGTGAATTGGCCAGGACTGGTCACACTCTCCAGCCAGCCACGAGGAGTGGGAGGTGCCAGCTGCCACTCTAGGAGTTGCAGACTGTCCCGGGAGCACTGCCCATTATTAATGGAGAATGTGAGCGTGGCCTCAAGGCCTCCAAAACCCCCCTTTTGGCCTCCCATGTTCTCAAAGCATTCTGAGACGGCAGGACACGATCTGAGGCACCCTGGAGCCCTCTCTCTAACAGCAGATTTTCTGACCAATAATCAGGGCGCAGAGGTGTGTGTGGACTCAGTTCTCGGGGTGAGCACAGACCGATCTCCAAGTCTCCAGGCTCGCCCCCGCACCCGCGGCACTGCGGGGCCTGCGTCGGCCCTCGGGTTTCCTGTTCTCTCACCCTGCAAGGAGATGGGGCTTCCCTAACAGAACCCAGACCTGTCATGCTGGTGAGGGGCCTCCCTGGGCCAAGAAGTCCCACAGCCTGGCTGCTCAGTTTGTCATCTGTCAGAACACCAGCTCTGCTGCAGGCTTTGAGGCTGGGCAGCCTGCATTCTAGTCCCTTTTACTTCTCAGCAGAGTGACTGTGAGCAAGTCACACGACCTTAAAGTGACCGAAAGGTTCACTTATTGGTCCTCAGTTTCATGAAAGGGCCCTAACAGCATCTCCCTCATAGGGCAGTGGGGAAAGAATTAGAAAACTGAACAGTTGGGGGACTCAATGCACCACCTTTGCCACGGAAACTCTCATCATAAGAACTCTGGCTGTCACATCTCGGGGAGTGATAGATCGGGATGCAGTTTTTCGGGGGGAGCCAGTATTCCTCCCTGTCCAAACTCGCACACCCTGTTCTGCATAGGAAACGGAGCAGGCTTGCATTGTGTGCTGCCTGTGTCTGTGAAGTGCTCTGAACCCTGCCTGGCCCCGAGCGTACGCAGCTGCTACTAACTAGTGAGCGAACTTCCAAAGCACAGTCGCCGCTGATGGAGTCACAACAAGAAACTGTTGGTTACTTTAAGGTTTGTTTTTGGTTCGTTTGTTTGTTTTTTGTTTAGTTTTGTCCGCCTCCCCCACCGCCGCCCCCCACGTGAGGAACTAGCTTTCAAGTTCTTTCTTATTCTCCAGGGTTCCTATCACGGTGCTGTGTGCATAAGGGGCAGCTCTGAACTTTGATTTTACAAACAAACTTCCTGACATGGACCGGTTTGGATCCTTCACTGGGGCTCCTATCATGGATGGAACCGAGTTTGGGACAGTAAGTGCTGTATGCCTCCCAGCTTCACTCCAAGCCCTGGCTGGGGACACCAGCAACAGCTGGACATCTCAGCCTGGCTGAGGACAGGCCCTCCTGACCACATCACACTCAGGTCCCAGCTATGGATCCAAGAGCCTCCAAGTTCTGCCACCCAGAAAAGGAGCCTGAGTGATTTCCCATGCCGTGGCTCAAGCCCCTGGCAATCCAGTGGGCACACGTCCCACCAGAAGCTGTGCCCACAAGCTTGATGACCAGAGACAGTGGACAAAGTGTGCAGAAGACAGAATTTTGCCTCTAGTCCCCATGGTAATTGGGGCTCCTTGTGAAGCATGTGATACTTCACACCCCCATATTTAGTAATTGGCAATGTGTATGCAAATGATGCTCCCGGTGCCGTTGCTATGGGTAAGACCAGAGGGCCTTCTAAAGAACCCATTAATTTTTTAGAGAATATTTTTAATGGTGGTTGTTTTGGTCATTTCAAGCCATACAGGGGAAAAAATCACCTGTCCAGAAAAACCAGTGTAACATGTTGTGTTTCAAAGGGCTAATTTTGGATGACCCTCAGAAGTTTCTGGACTTCTACAATGGTCAGGTGTTCTCAGTGGGAAAGAGAGAAGCACCTCTTTAGCAAACAGAGACCATGGCAGGTACAGTCTGCTTTCTGACGCTCTATAAAATGTTTCATTCATGCAAGTGGGCTTTCTCGGGGCAGGGGTCGGAGAGGCCCCCTCGGGGAAACTTGGAAAATCAGCAGGGCCTTTTCTGTCATCACCATGCCAGGGAAGGGACACTGACAGAATTTGGCAGATGCAGTAAGAACTCCAGAACAATCCCTCACAACAAAGAATCATCCCACATCCCAAATGATTTTCAAACATCCTTGTTGACATCCACTTGGGTAAAAATCTATTAATTACCTGAGCCCGGAACCTAATTCCATTTATATATAAACATTGTATGGGGTGTTTTTTACGTGGTTTAAAATGCACTGAATTTCCCAGGAATGCAACCGTCGTACCCATCAAGTGAAGTCTGTATTTCGATTTGTTTGGAACTTTCCTAAGAGCCGTTTTCCAGACTGGACAATCTGATTGCAAACAACATTGCTTTCCAGGTATTTCAGTGGCCAGCACCACACCCCAGCTCCAGCCTGCATTTGTCAGTGACAGTGAGTCTACATTTAGGAGCAAGTCAGTGTGCAGACATCGTTCAGAGAATCCTCTCACCAGCAGGGCACATTGTCAAGGAGCTTCTTGGGGTAGTGACTTAGAGATCTAAGTGAGGAAGAGAAGACTGAAATATTCATCCTAGGTTCTCCAACACTTAAATGTATACCACTGACACAGAGCATAATTGCACCTAAGAGCAAAAAAAAGCCCATGATATAAAAGTCCCCTTTTGGGACAGAATGATTTGTGTAATCAGCAATCAGGTCATATGGCCTCCAATTCTATTCCAAGATTCTGTCTCCTGCACCAAGAAGGACCTAGGCTCAACAAAAGACCTCCCTGGGCCTGCATATCTTTGCAGCTTACAGCCTTGCCATTCTCAGCAACTTCCCTACCTGGCTAAGGTCAAACACTACACCCATAGCCCAATGACAGAGCCTGGATTTGGCAGCAACCAGTATACCCATAGTTCTTCTCTCACCTGCTGGGGAGAAGCCCCATTGCCCAGTACAGGAATCAATGGGCCCAGATTCAAGTCTCCGTTCTCCACTTGCCAGCCAGGTGGTCCCAAACTGAGTCCTCAGCCTTAGCTTTCACTTCCTGAGAGAACAGCAGTATCTTCCCCATAGGATTGGGTTAGGAGCTGCATGGGGTAAAGCAGTGGTCCCGGGGTCAATGTTAAGAGAAAGAGATCTCTCCCTTACCAATGATGACCATCCCATTGCTGTGATGTCTAAATTCCACTGTCTTACAGTCAGTTTGGTGCAGCTCTGAGCTCAGGGGCAAGCTGAACCCCTTCCTTTACCTTCTATCCCAAATAACATCTCATCCTGAGGGTCCCTGGTCCAACTTAGAGGCATTCTAACACCTTGCCGGGGTAACACTGGAAGATTTGGCAAGCTTGTCACCCTCATAGCTTCAGAGGTATGTGACTCCTCCCTGGGATTCTGCAGCACTTGCCTGTCCTCAAATCTTCATTTATAAGATTCTCCCACCATGACCCGGAGCTCTGCAAGAGAAAGGGCTAAGTCTTGTTACCTTCTGTCTTCCCAGAGTCATCCACACAGTAGGTGTTTAACAAGTGTTGGTTGGATGAATGGATGGTTGAATGGACAGACAGATGAAGGGACGGATAAATGGTAGATGGATGGACAAACAGTGAATAGTTGGATAGATGGATGGACGAATGGATGGCTGGATGGATGGATGGATGGATGGATGGATGGATGGATGGATGGTTGGATGGATGGATGGATGGATG
>NC_045448.1:93832354-93850046 GCF_002776525.5 Piliocolobus tephrosceles | reverse complement strand
GATGGATGGATGGATGGATGGATGGATGGATGGACAGATGAATGGATAGATGGATGGATGGTCACTAGCAGCAAACACAGCCCAGGTAGGAAGCTACATGTAGGTGAGCATGGTTTCAAAGCGGCTCTCTCTGTTCTCAGGGAAAGAAAGCATCTCTCCTCTCCTGCCTGAGGCCCCCTCTCCCAGGCTCTCTGAAGCAGTTGAGCCAGGAGGAGCTGGTGGTAGTTTGGGTTCATCACAACATCTCAAATCATTTTTCAAACTCTTGGCCCAGTTCCTCAAACTCTTTGCCAAGCACTTTTGTCCTCGGTTTATATACCCCAGGGAAATGTTATCTGAATGTTTCCAATTCATTTATGCTCAACTCATCAAAATGCCATTTTATAAGAGCTGTCTAAACTCCAAAAGGCCTGGGAAACTTTCCCCTCCTATATTTACATGTGGAGAGCAGCCTGGGTTCTCCTGTTAAATGGAGGCCCTGCTGTGCCACCAGGCCCCACTCACTCTTGCCCCTGGCTGCCTCATGACAACCTGGGGTAACTAAAGCACAGACACAACTCAGGCCATTTCAGGGCAGGAGGGCAGACTGGGCACCACCCAGTCCACCTCACCTCCACACCCAAGAAAGTCCTCTTGGACCCAGGGAGGAGACTAGGATGCCCAGTGCAAACGTTTTCAGAATGAATCCTCCTGAGGATTCTTTCCTTAAGCGCTTAAGGATTCACTTTCCTTAAGGGCAAGTGAAGAGTTCAGAATTCTTAGGATCTGCAGGGAAGGAGGGACACACTCCCCACATAGAGGCTTAGGGAGTCTCAGCTTCCTCATCCATTTCTTCCTTACAGGGCTTGTGAGGGCTTGTGAGGTTTAAACTAGAGAGTACCCTTCAAGCACCCAAAGCCCTGCCAGAGCCAGAGTCCCCTTAAAGAGAGGTCAGGAAGTGCTGGTGGGGGCTGCCTCCTCACCGCCTTCGGCCCATTCTGCAGTGCAACCTGGAGTCAGAAAGAGAGTGAATCAGCAACACCTATTCTAGCACCCCCTCTCAGCTGCTTAGGCTGTTGGCCACCACCTTCATCCACTCCCATCAGCAACCCCCTGAAGTGGAGATAGCTTCCTCACCCCACTCACTTCTCCTAAGCCCAGGTCAAGCTTCTCCTGCTGGAGGGTGGAGGAAGAACACCAGAAATCAGAACAAAGCAAAAATCAATAAAACTGAAAACAGAAAAATTAATACAGAAAATCAGTGAAACCAAAACCTGCTTCTTTGAAAAGATCAATGAAATTGATAAATCTCTAGCAAGCCTGGCAGGGAAAAAGAAAGGGAGAACACAAATTACCAGCATCACAAATGAAATCAGAGATAAAGCCATAGCTGTTGTAAACACTGCATAGATAATAAGGAAATACTGCAAACAACACCACATGCATAAATTTGACACCTTCAGTGAAATAACCCAATTCCTTGAGAAGTAGAAACTACCGCAACTCACCAAGATGAAACAGAGACTATCAATAGCCCTGAAACTCATAAATAACTAAGAATTTTTAAACTCTCTAAAAAAAATCTCCAGGCCTAGATGGTTTCACAGAAGGAAATACGAACAAATATGTTTAAAACACCAATTTTATGCAATTTCTTCCAGAAAATAAAAGAACGGAATACTTCTCAATTTATTTTATGAATCTAGTATCACCTGATAGAAAACCAAAGACAGTACAAAGAAAAACTTAGAAACCAATATCTTTCATAAATATAGATGCTAAGATTTTTAACAAAATATTAATAAATAAAATTTAGTAATATATAAAAAGAATTATACCACATGACCAAGTGGGGTTTATTTCGGGGACGCAGGGTTGGCACAGTACTTGAAAGTCAATCAATGTAGTCCACCATCAACAGGAGAAAGAACACAAATCACGTGATCATATCAACTGATGTGGAGAAAACATTTGACAGAATTCAATACCCATTCATGACAAAATCTCTCAGAAAACTAGGAATAGATGAGAATATCCTCAACTTGATAAACAACATCTACAAAAACTATGGCTAACACCAAACTTGATGAAAGTGAACATTTTCCACCTAAGATCAAGAACAAGGTAAGGATGTCTGCTGTCATGCTATTATCAACTTAGTACTGGAAGTTTTAGTAGCACCATAAGGCAAAAAAAAGTAAATAAAGGGAAAAGGCGTACAGATCAGAAAGGAAAAAAGTAAAGTGTTGCTCTTTGGAGATGACATGATGATGTCCATGGAAAACTCTATGAAATCTACCAAAAAATTAAAACTCCTAGATCCAAAAAATAGTGATGAAAGAAATCAAAGAACTAAACAAATAGATATACTATGTTCATGAATTGTAATGAACAACATAGTAAAGTTGCCAGTTCTCCCAGATAGATGTATAGGTTTAAATAATTTCTATTGAAATCCTAGAAAGATATTTTTAAATATAAATAAGGTTATTCTAAGACTTATGTGAAAAAATCAAATAAACCAGAATAGCTAAAACAATTTTAAAAAATAAAATGGGAGGAGTCCCTTGGTCCAATTTTAAGAGTTATTATATAGTTCAGTAATGAAGACTGTGTGGCATTGGCAGGAAAACAAATGCACAGACCAATGAAACAGAAGAGAAAGCCAACTGATTTTTGACAATGGTTCAAAAGCAATTCTATGGAAGAAGAATAGCCTTTTCAACAAATGATGCTGGAGTAAGTGGACGTTCAATGACAAAAGGAAGGAAGGAAGGAAGGAAGGAAGGAAGGAAGGAAGGAAGGAAGGAAGGAAGGAAGGAAGGAAGGAAGGAGGGAGGGAAAATTTTTGACTTACACCTCACTTCTTACACAAAAATTAACTCAAAAAGAGATCATATATTTGAATATAAAATGTAAACTATGGGCCAGGCGTGGTGGCTCATGCCTGTAATCCCAGCACTTTGGGAGGCTGAGGCAGGTGGATCCCCTGAAGTCAGGAGTTCAAGACCAGCCTGGCCAACATGGCAACACCCCATCTCTACTAAAAATACAAAAATTAGCCAGGTGTGATAGTGTGCACCTGTAGTCCCAGCTACTCTACTCAGGAGGCTGAAGCAGGAGAATTGCTTGAACCCGAGAGCCAGAGGTTGCAGTGAGCCGAGATCATGCCACTGCACTCCAACCTGGGTAACAGAGCGAGACTCCATCTCAAAAAAATAGATACGTAAATAATAAAATAAATAAATAAAATGTAAATTATGAAACCTTTAGAAGAATACCTAAGGGGAGATCTTCAGAACACAGGGCTTGGTAAACAGTCCTTAAACTTGACACCAAAGCATAACCCATAAAGGAAAATAAATGACAAATTAGACTTTATCAAAGTTAAAGCTACTGCTCTGTGAAAGACCTTGGTAAAAAGATGAAAAGACAAACCACAGTCTATGTATTAGTGCTCTGTTGCTTCCATAACAAATTACCACAAGTTTGGCAGCTTGAAACACCCATTTATTATCTCACATTTCTGTAGGTCAGAAATCTGGCAGGCTCAACTGGTTTCTTTGTTCCTAATCTCCCATAGCAGGAAGGTTGTGTGCCTTTCTGGAGGCTCTGGTGATTAATACGCTTTCAGGCTCATTCTGGTTGTTGACAGAGTTCAGTTCCACGCAGTTATAGGATTGAGGTTCCCATTTTCCTACTGGCTGGCAGCCCAGGTTTATTCTGAGCTTCTAGGCTCTTCCTGCATTCCTTGGCTCCTGCCTCACTTCCTCCATCTTGAAGTCATCAGTGGTGGGTTGAGTCCTTTCTCACACTTCGAATCACTCTGACCTCCTCTTCTGCCTCATCTCTCCTGTTTTCCTCATTCAGGTAATTCAGGAAAATCTTCCTATTTTGAAGTCAGCTGCTTAGTAACCTTAATTGCATCTGAAAATCCCTCACAGCAGTAGATTTGTGTTTGATTGAATAGGGGATAAGAATCTTGGGGAACATTTAAAAATTCCTCCTATCACAGACTTGGAGAAATAATTTGCAAACCATATTTGTGACAAAGAGCTTATATCTAAAATACATTTTTTAACTCTTGAAAAACAGGATAAAAATTCAATTAGAAAACAGGCAAAGAGTTGAAGAGAAATTTTACTGCAGTACAATTTATAAATTCCAAATAAGCACGTGAAAACATGTTCCACATTACATGCTGATAGGGTTTAGATATTTGTTCCCTCGAAATCTCATGTTGAAAGGCAATTCCTCATGGAGGTAGGGCCTGGTGAGAGGTGTTTGGCTCATGGGGACGGATCCCTCATAAATGGCTGGGTGATGGGTGAGTTCTTGTTTGGTGAGTTCACACAAGAGCTGGTTGTTTAAAAGAGCCTGGCATCTCTCTTGCTTCCTCTCTTGCCATGTGACCCACTAACTCCCTTTTCACTTAAGCTTCCTAAAGCCTCACCAGAAGAAAATGCCGCACCATACTTCCTGTACAGCCTGCAGAACCATGAGCCAAAATAAACCTCTTTTCTTTACAAATTACCCAGCCTCAGGTAGTCCTTTATAGCAATGCAAACTAACTAACACACAAGCCATCAGGGAAATTCACATTAAAACCAATGATGATGTCATATCACGACGCACCTATTAGAACCTCTAAAATAAAAGTAGCAACAATGGCAAATGCTGATAAAGATGTGGAGAAACTGAGTGTCTCCCACATTGCTGGTAGGAATGTAAAAATCTACAGCCACTCTGGGGAATAGTTTGGCAGTTTCTGAAAAAGCTAAACATACCCTTACCTTATAACCCAGTAATTGCAATTCTGGGTATTTATCCCAGAGAAATAAAAACTTACATCTGCACAAAAACGTTTATACAAACATTGATTGTTACTTTGTTTATAATAGCCAAAACCTGGAGACAACCAAAATATCCTTCAATGAGTGAATGGTTGAGCAAACTGTAGTACATCCATGCCATAGATGTATTAGTCAGGGTACTCCAGAGAAACAGAACCAATAGGGTGTGCATGTGCGTGTGTGTGTGTGTGTGTAAAGAGAGAGAGAGATTTATTTTAAGAATTGACTCACATGATTATGGAGGCTGGCAAACCCAAAATCTGCAGGGTAGGCTGCCAGGCGGGAATGAGTTGAGGTTGCAGCTCGAGTCTCAAAGCAGTCAGTTGGCAGAATTCCCTCTTCCTTGAGTAACATCAGTCTTTGTTCTATTAAGGCCTTCAAATGTTTGGATGAGGCCCACCCACATTATAGAGAATAATCTGCTTTACTCAAAATCTACCGATGTAAATGTTAATCTCATCTTAAAAATACTTTCACAGAGGACGGGCACAGTGGCTCACACTTGTAATCCCAGCACTTTGGGAAGCCAGGGCGGGCAGATCACAAGGTCAGGAGATCAAGACCATCCTGGCTCACAGGGTGAAACCCCATCTCTACTAAAAACACGAAAAATTAGCCAGACGTGGTGGTTGGAGCCTGTAGTCCCAGCTACCTTGGGAGGCTGAGGCAGGAGAATGGCGTGAACCCAGGAGGCGGAGCTTGCAGTGAGCCAAGATTGTGCCACTACACTCCAGCCTGGGCCACAGAGTAAGACTGTCTCAAAAAAAAAAAAAAAAAATTTCACAGAAACATCCAGAATAACACATGACCAAATAACTGGGTACCATGACCCAGCCAAGTTGGCACATAAAATTAATGACTACCATGGAGTACTACTCAGCAACAAAAAAAGAATGGACTATTGATATACACCACAACTTGGATAGGCCTCTAGGGAATCCTGCTGAGTGGAAAAAAAAAAAAAAACACCCAGTCTCCAGCTGGGCATGGTGGCTCACACCTGTAATTCAAGCACTTTGGGAGGCCAAGGCAGGCAGATCACTTGAGGCCAGGAGTTTGAGATCAGCCTGGCCAACATGGTGAAACCCCATCTCTCCTAAAAAAACTACACACAAATTAGCCAGGAGTGGTGGCACATGCCTATAATCCCAGCTACTTGGGAGGCTGAGGAAGAGAATTTCTTTAACCCAGGAGGCAGAGGTTGCAGTGAGCCAAGATCATGCCACTGCACTCCAACCTGGGCAACAGAGCCAGACTCTGTCTCAAATAAATAAATAAATAAAATAAAATCCAGCCTCAAAAGGTCATGTATTGTGTGATTCCATTTATATAACATATAGACATGGAGAAGAGATTAGTGGTTACCGGGGGTGGGGGTGGGGGACAATGGGGGCGGAGGGGGTGTGACTGCGGAGGGGAAGCGCAGGGTCCCTTTGTGGCGATGAAACAGTTCTGTGTCCTGATTGCGGTAGTGGTTTCGGGGCTCTCCACATGTAATAAAATGTCATAAAACTATACACACACAATATACCAATGCCAGCTTCCTGGTTTGGGTACTGTACTATAATTACATAAGATATAACCAATGAGGGAACCTGGGTGGAGGGTACCCAGGACCTGTCTGTACTATGTTTACAACTTCATGTGAGTCTATAATTATTTCAAAATAAAAATTTAAAAAAGCAGGAAGATATACAGGAGAGAGTCAATGTACACATTTTCAACAATAAACATGTATACCTCCTGAAAAGAAACAAGCCTTTTTTTTCCTTTTTCTCTTAACAAGGATGTACATAACTTTTCCCTTGGAAGGAACTTAGACACACACCAATTTAACCCCATGATGCCTATCAGTAACTGTTGGAGGAAGTGAGACAGGGCCTCTGAGGTGCAAGAATTAGGTTGTCCCCAGCCTGAATGCCAAGAAACTCCTGTGGCAGCCAAACCCCCAGGGTGTCAGGCCCCTGAAGGGAGGTCTGAGCTCCTCTTTCTTTCCTTAGATGATCCTGGGAGAGGTCACGGGGCAGCAGGGCTGGGAAAATGGCACATGGAAAGCGGTCACTTCAGAACCAGAAGGTGTCCTTTTCCATCTCCTCACGTTCTTAAGACAAACCACTTTCCCTCCTTTTCAGTTCTATCTGAACCAGTAGTTACAAATACATAAACACCACTCTTTGCAAAGGCCACATAGATCCGTATTAATAGAGTCTAACCATATTAAGTACACAGAGATGAAAGATCTTTCCCAAAGCAAGTTATTGATAACTATTAGGGTTGACAACTGAAAGATGCATTTGCAATTTATTTTTGAAGCCACATAGATTCATTTCAGCGGACCTCTAGTTACGGGACTAGACCACATTCAAGTTGCCTTTCAAATGGTACTGTAAAATTAAAATTTAAAGACCATGTAGAGGTGACTTTAAGGGATCGACCCTCAAGGAACTGCCAAACAAGAACTCGGCAGCCAACACTCTTTAGTGAAAAGGGTAGGACAGTTTGGAGTTGGCTCCTGGGAAAATGGTCCACATGATGACCTTTGCACGGGTGCTGCCCTGTCCTGTTCCCAGCAGCCTCGCCCCTTTTCTTGCCTGGCTCGCTCCTCCCCCCTCCTCTGACCCTGTCAGTCAGGCGTTAACTGACCTTCCCAGGGCTCAGCACCTTCTATAGGAGCTTCCCTCCCTTCTCCCCCTCCATGGTAATGAGTCAGCAGGGTTTGGTTGGCTCCACTTCCTGCCTGTGGTTATTATAGCTGAGTCATCAGGCCATCCTGGGTACACAGTTCAGAGTCTTGATGCAATTCCCTTCACGTTAGATCATATTTCTCTCTGTCATTAAATATTCTTGGAAAACATGATTTTCAATGGCTGTGAATATTGCCAGGACCATCTGTTTGCCGGATGCTGGTGTGTGAGCTGGCAGAACCTCCGTGTGCTCCAGGTCTCTGATCCATACGTGGAAAACGCACACCCACGTGTGGCCATTTGCTGGTATTCCGTCACTCACTATGTCCCCAGCAGAGCTACTGCTCTGAGTCTAGGCATCTAAATATCAAAACATGATAGACACACACACACACACACACCCCTACAACAAAGGTTACTGTGATCCTTTCTTATTTAAAGAAGAAATTTACTTTCTTTTCCGCCTGAACAGTGATAGACAGCCACCATGCAAGTTCAAGGGGATAATATTAAAGAATTATTGGATCACAGATGTTTTGAAATAATTATGTTCACCACACATAAGATTCATTCAATAGGCACTAGATGCCCAAAACACATAACAATCTAAAAGCTTTAAAATAAGGCAGTTTAGGCCGGGTGAGGTGGCTCACACCTATAATCCCAGCACTTTGGGAGGCTGAGGCAGGTGGGGTGGATCACGAGGTCAGGAGATCAAGACCATCCTGGCTAATATGGTGCCTGTAGTCCCAGCTACTTGGGGGGCTTTAACTCTGGAGGCAGAGGTTGCAGTGAGCTGAGATAGTGCCACTGCACTCCAGCCTGGGTGACAGAGCAAGACTCCATCTAAAAATAAAAATAAAAAATAAATAGAATAAGGCAGTTTTCTACCTATTTGAATAGATACTGTAATGTTAAAATTATTACCACAGAGTTCCTTACCTCTTGGGAACTCGAGCCGGTAAGGGTGAGGTGGACTTTTATAAACCCTCAGGGCAGTGGCTAGATGGAGACCTTCTTCACACAGTCCATATTCTGGACTAAAGAAGAGAGGCTGGGTGCAGTGGCTCATGCCTGTAATCCCAGCACTTTGGGAGGCCAAGGTGAGTGGAGCACCTGAGGTCAGGAGTTTGAGACCAGCCTGACCAAATGGTGAAACCCCGTCTCTACTAAAAATACAAAAAAGTTAGCTGGGTGTGGTGGTTGGTGCCTATAATCCCAGCTGTTCGGGAGGCTGAGACAGGAGAATCACTTGAACCCGGGAGGCAGAGGTTGCACTGAGCAGAGATCATGCCACTGCACTCCAGCCTGGACAACAGAGCGAGACTCCATCTCAAAAAAAAAAAAAAAAAGAAGAAGAAAGAAGGAAGAAGGACAAGGAGGAGGAGGAGGAGGAGGAGGAGAGAAAGGAAACACTGTTCCTCCCAGAGCATGCATTAATGATTATGAGAAAGCCAGACAAGAATAATAATGTTCTTGTTTGTTGAGCATGTACTAGGTCCCAGGCACTGCATAAAGCACTTTTACAGAAAGCTATCATCCCCGCTTTGTGGTAGTATTTCTGGCCCAAAATGACAAGGAAATAGCTGCTTCACTGCATAATGCAAGAGCTCAGATTCAAAAGTACAGAAGAGCCCGTGGAGCTGGCCAACCACGTGCAGGTGCCCTGTCCTCCATGTGGGTGTTTCCTGGTCAAATGCATGAGAAATCTGCAACCGTTTCCATTACTGGTTGTTCATGGGAGCTTTCCTGCCAGGTTTTGCTTCATTTATTTATTTATTTAGATATGGAGTCTTGCTTTGTTGCCCAGGCTGGAGTGCAGTGGTGTGATCTTGGTTCACTGCAACCTCTGCCTCCGGGGTTCAAGCCATTCTCTCACCTCAGCCTCCCAAGTAGCTTGGTTCACTGCAACCTCTGCCTCCGGGGTTCAAGCCATTCTCTCACCTCAGCCTCCCAAGCAGCGTGCCCGCCACGATGCCTGGCTAATTTTTGTCTTTTCAGTAGAGACAGGGTTTCACCATGTTGACCAGGCTGGTCTCGAACTCCTGACCTCAAGTGATCTGCACACCTCGGCCTCCTAAAGTGCTGGGATTACAGGTATGAGCCACCGCACCTGGCCTAGGCTTTGCCCTTCTCAACCATGTGTCTACCAATAAGACTGGGTAGATGAAAGAGGAAGCATTATAGTTTCCTTCTCCCTGTCTGTCTTTGGCAGATTGTGTTTCCAAAGGTAACCTCAGAATACCTCCCATCCCACATGCTCTTCTAGAAACTCATGTTCCTCCACCAAGAGCTACAATCTAATTCCCTATGTCTTGAATCTGGAAAGGTTTGGGACTTGCTTGCAACCAAAAGAATGTAGCCAGTGTCTCGCATGTCTTCCACAGTTGGGTCATAAAATGAAATGCAGTCTCCTCCTTGGTAGTTGCAATCTTGAGCCCTAAGTAAGAAATCTGTCACCCAGCCAGGCGCGGTGGTTCATGCCTGTCATCCCAGCACTTTGGGAGGCCGAGGCGGGCAGATCATGAGGTCAGGAGATCGAGACCATCCTGGCTAACATGGTGAAACCCCGTCTCTACTAAAAAATACAAAAACAAAATTAGCCAGGCCTGATGGCGGGCACCTGTAGTCCCAGCTACTCAGGAGGCTGAGGCAGGAGAATGGCGTGAGGTGGAGTTTACAGTGAGCCAAGATTCTGCCACTGCACTCCAGCCTGGGTGACAGAGCAAGACTCCATCTCAAAAAAAAAGAAAAGAAAAAGAAAGAAAGAAATCTGACACCCACTCCCACCCTGGGGCTACAGTGCTGAGAGAAAACTCAGGCCACATGCGGGTGTGCTGGCAGACTGCTCCAACCGAAGTGCCAGCTGATAACTGACATGAAGAGCCACAAGTGCAAGGCAGCCTTGGAGGACTCCAGGCCTCAGCCTTTGCACCTCACCTGACACTTTGCACCTCACCAGCTGAGGTCCTGGACACCATGGAGCAGAGACTGGCCAATGAGATCAGGGCAGCTCGTAAAATGTGTCTGCAATAAGGACATGGATGATACTTATGAATGAGTGGAGACACTTGTAAGAGTATTTGTGATTAGCCAGTGTTCAAGAAAACTTACATTTCCCTGAAATCTTACAACTCATGTGAGAGAAACACTTGGTGAACATGAGGACTAGATAGCCCCAGACTTGCAAAGCTCACCACTCTGTGGAAAAGCTGGATTCGAGAACGTGGTTGGTTCCAGAGGGCGAACTGGAGGCTCCTAACATCACCCTCAAGTCTTGGACTTGGAACTGCCAAGGGGGAGAATTGGGTCTGCCAAGTCCCGTTTGGAAGGTTATGCCCAGGCCCAAAGGTCCAGCAGACAGCACGCAAGAAATAGGCTGTCAAAAGAGACTGGTTCTGCCACAGATGTCCTTTTCCCTCAGAAAGAAAACAGAGAAGGGCCCTGGCACTTCTTCCTGGTGGTGAGATGCGTGGTAGGTGAGAGAGACAGAGAGGAGGAGAGAGGGGGGAAAAACTTCATGACAGCCACATGGTGGCCACGGATGCTCATGAGTTGAGCCAACATGCATCAGCGTCAGCAGTCTCCCTGGTCAGACAAGACACAGCTGGGGGCAAGTCAGAAAACTGGGTGGAGAAAAACAAACTCTTCAGCCCAACACTGCCCCTACGTGGTAGGGGAGAGGAAATGCCCTCCACATGAACTGAGGGCAAGGAAAGACAATTCCCCACACACACCAGGCGAAAGGTGCGGTCGGTCCACCTTCTCTCCCAGGCACTTGTGTTAGAGCAGTTTTCACAGCTCCCTAGAGTGAGCACAAAGGAAGGGAGGCGCCAAAAATGAAGAACCCTTCCCACGTGTCCACGGCTGGGGGACTCCCAGTGGCTGCGGGGAGAGGCACTCAGCTTGAGCCCACGGACTTCTCGCTCTCTCCCGAAGGTACACTTGGAGGACAGGCCGGGCCGGGCTCCCCCTCCCCGGACCACAGGCATCCTCGCACAGAGCGAGATCATGTTCTGGTGAAGTGCGGACCGTGAAGGAAGGAAAGGTCAGGGTCATTCGATGTCGGGAGAGAGAAAAAGGGACTCAGTGTCCATCTCCAGGAAGTGAGAGAACAATGGAGCACAGGCAGTAAAGCATGGTCCTGGTTTCCAAGGAAGCCGGTAAACAGAGGAGGAGGGGCACCAGACTGCTCTGTGAGTTCTCCCCTCCTCCTGGTCTCTCTTCTGGGCACCAACCCGCCACACTTTGGGCCCAAGTCTGATAAATGGGAAGATCGGACTGGGCAGGTAAGTGGCAGACATGCTGGGGCGATTGTCTTCCTGGAGCCACAGCCAGATGGATAAACAAAAACCAAGGACTGGATTTTAAACATATAAAAGCTGGCAGGGAGCAGTGCTCACACCTGTAATCCCAACACTTTGGGAGGCTGAGGTGAGCGAATCGCTTGAGCCCAGCCTGGGCAACATGGCAAGACCCTGTCTCTACAAAAAATACAAAAACTCACCGGGTGTGGTGGTGCGCATCTGTAGTCCCAGCTACTCAGGAGGCTGAGGTGGGAGGATTGCTTGAACTGGGAGACCGAGGCTGCAGTGAGCTATGATCACACCACTGCACTGTAGCCTGGGCCACAGAGTGAGACCCTGTCTGGAAAGAAAGAAAAGAAAAGAAAGAAAGAAAGAAAGACAGAGAGAGAGAGAGAGAAAGAGACAAAGAGACAAAGGAAAGGAAAGGAAGAAATGAAGAAAGAAAGAAAGAGGGAGAAAAGAGCAAATGCTTCTCTTCTGTTGGTAGTTCCTGAATGCCCCTGTCATCCCCATCTCCACTTCCCTAAGAACCTTCAGGCTCCAGGAAGCTTGACAGTAGCTCCTGTCACGATGCCTCATTTCATCCACTACCAGCCACAGATACATCCCTGTGGACCTGGCACAGATCCCTGTGTACAGTAGGCACTAAATTCATGCTAATCAAATCAAGAAACATTAGGAGTGGCCTGTGTGGATTTTAGGACCCTTGTCCCCCTCTAATCCTGGATTCTCATTGTCCCTGCACAGACAACAAATGCCTCCTAGGCATTCAGAGGCTGAGCAGAGCCAACTCTGCCTCGGTGAGTGATGAGCGTGGCCAGCAGGGCAGACATCCACCAGCCATCCTCACTCAGGCCCTTGGAGGCCTGTGGGCTCCCAGCACCTTCCCTGTGCCAGGAGCCCTGAGCCCTGGGCTTCCCCAGCCAGGCAATAAGCCACCCTTGTCTCTTCACCACGGGCCTCTGCAAAGCACAGGCACTCCCCACGGGTGGGAATTGCAGAGATGGAAGGAGTCTCTCATTTGCCTCAAGGGCAGCTTGCGACTGGCGTGCGGCCTGCCCTGATGATGTTTCACCCTTCTGGCAAGGACATGCTGGTGAAGACATCACTTTAGCCACAAGCCAAGTTGCTTGGTCATTTATGACAGCTGGCTTTGTCCAGATGGCTCAGGGGTCAGCCACTGTGAGGGGACCTACAAGCCATCAGTTTCAACTTCCCTTCATACAGGCAATCCACACCTCAGGGAGGCCCAGGCAAGGGCCCACGAATACCCTATCTCATATCCATAAGGAATAGGAGGCGAAAATGTTTCCTGAAGTGGTGAGTGATGCACTGACAGGCTTCCCACCCTGGACTGCCTCTTCTTCAAAAAGAATAAAACAGATTAATCCAACAGATGAACTGTCTGCTGGGATCTGGGCGTGTCCATGGTATAGCAGACACAGCAAGATACAGAGCAAAGTCTACCTGCAACGACTGCGTTCTCCCACCTTTGTGACTGGTGCCTCCTGGAGAGCAATTGGTTGCAGTGAGGTGCTGGCCATCTCCCTCAGAAATGACTTCAGCGACAATAACCTGGAGTGTCTGACTCATCGGCTGCTCTGGTGCTTCCCTGCCAGCCACAGTGGCACAGCAAGGCAGCAAATCTTTGGAGCTCCTGGCCATACAGGACAGAGCTCAAGCACCTCATGGTTTCCAGGAATTCCCACAACCTTGGGGTCTGGTTTGGTGGCAGGGGATGGGGAAGGCTATGCCCTGAGCAATCGCTAGTCAGCATTCCAGTCACCTATGCTCCAAGCTGCAGAATACAGCCCCAATCCTGCAGAGCCCTGTGTCTACAGGTCACAGACATAAGTCGTGTTGCAAGTACAATAAGCGCGGGGTAAAAGGAGGACATTTGGGTCACTTTTAACTCCTGGGTTTTTTTTAAACACTTTGTTTTTCTCCATCCAATTTTCTTTTTAAAAATTTTTTAAAAGAAAAAAAAGAAAAAAAAAACAGCAGGCTGGGCGTGGTGGTTCATGCCTGTAATCCCAGCACTTTGGGAGGCCGAGGCAGGAGGATCACTTGAGCCAAGGAGTCAGAGATCAGCCTGGGCAACATAGTGTGATCCCATCTCTACAAAAAAATTGAAAAATTAGCCGGCACATGCCTGTAGTCTCAGCTACTTGGGAGGCTGGGGTGGGAGAATCACTCGAGCCCAGGAAGTCAAGGCTGCAGTGAGCTGGTGCGTTCGTACTGCTGCACTCCAGCCTGGGTGACAGAGCAAGAAACTGTCTCAAAACAAAAAAGAAAAAAAAAGAGCTCCTGGTCTGTTTTTCTGGCAGATCCCAGCCATGTCCAGGCCCAAGGCCCAGGACTCAAACCGGCGTCTCCATTTCCTTTGATCCCTGTGCAGAATTGCACAGACTTGCTTTGAGCCAGATTCTCATTTCTGATATTCTTTGCAAAAAGCCTGAAACTCATCCTTTAAGGCCTGAGGACTTGAGGGAAGCCTTCAGCACCTGCAGGTGGGGAGGCAGGCGTTCTTGTCAGTGTCTTGGTGCTGGTAACGGGCAGTGCACACATTGACGTTAGTGAGACTTAAAAAGCTGCAGCATCTGGTTGCCTGGCCAGGTGGAAAGAAAATCCACAGCAGCATGTGGACAAATGCACTGCCTCTATTTCCCTCCAGAAAGCAACAGAACTCAGGTGAGAGCTGCCGGCTCACCTGGCTACACGTATAAAAGCAAAGCCAAGGTCCCAGCACACACGCTCCTTCCAAGGTGGAAGTTCATCTCCAAAGGTGTCCGGGAGGGTGCTGGGGGCTGGCGCAGTAAGTAAGCAATTCAGATTAATGAATTGGTCGATTGACTCCACGTTCGATTTAAATTCACAACAACCAGGTTGTGTATTTGCACTCAGGGATGCTCCATCCCTCTCAGGGGACTGGCTTCTGGCTTCCTCCAGGGTTCACTCCGTATTCCAGGTAGGTATTCAGCGTCGCCAAGCCAGGACAGCCTCATGACTATAGTGAGTTGCTAACAGCAGGGCAGCACTGTTTCAAACAGACACCCAAACACCTGTTTTTCTTGTTAAGTAAAAACAAGTTAATAGTCACAGCAAAACCATGAAAGAAAACCACAAGTGACCTAAGGATTTCTGACTCACCCCCGGCTTGGGTACTTTGTGACATTCCACCAAAAGCATCAGCCACCTGCAGCGGCCCTGAGAACTGCTGATCAGCAGTGCTTTTGTCTCCCTAAGTCAGGGTAATTACCCATGTGTGCCCTGCCCCCGGATGGCTCTTGCCTTCAGAAAAAAGAAAAAAAAAGAACAGATAAAAAAAAACGAAAACCACCTTCCCTCTAAGCCCAAGTGACTAAGAAAAGCTGGCAGGGACCCTCCCTAAGACCATAATGGTGGGAAACCTCTTGCAAAACAGTTTTCTCTGCAAGATAAACTGTCTGTTCCCAGCAGCCAAGTGCCACACCCGAGCGAGGGTGAGAGGTTTCCTTTAAGAAGCCTCCAGAAAGCATCGCAAACGGTTGCTCCCCTATGAACTAGGAATAACTGTGAAGAGTTACACCCTAAGAAAGATTTTTTGTTCTTTTTTTATTTTAAGTGTAGTCTCCAGGACAGGCCCAGCATCTGCACTATTCTAGAAACCAGTGCTATGGGGCTCCAGCTCAGCCTAGACCTGGTAACCTCCTATGGGCAGAGGGATGGCCACACACCAGGCCCTGTCCCTGTCCCTTATTGTCACAAGTCTAGCTGTCCAAGGGGCACAGGGACCTGCCAGGCCCCATAGCCATTCTGGAAGAGGTGGCCCGCGTGAAAGTTGTCACACTGTGTGTCACATAACTCAGGTCTTGTGGTCACACCTGGAAGGAACTGGGACTAGGCTGCAAGCCAAGGCTGCCTTCTATAGGCTGAACCACGCACAGGCAGCAGTAGGCTATGAGTTGCCTGTTCCCAAACGGTACCCACTAGGCTGCCCTGCCGGGGACTAGGACCCTCTGCCCCACCAGAGTCTCCTTCTCAGCAAGGGCAGGAGAGGGGCAGCCCCACCTCATCTGCCCGCAATACCTTTGTGCCTCCTGATCCTCCATCCACCTGCAAGTGCTGTGCCTTGAGCCTGACTGGGCTCCCTATGAGTCCAGGGAACACCTCTGCCCTAAATGCCCGCCAATGGGCACAGTGTTCAGGCCACGCTGCCAAGGCAGCAGCTAGGAATTCAGGAATTCAGAGAAGATGCAAAGGACAGAAATATGAAGGGACTGCCAGGGCACCAGGGTGAGGAGGGACAGGGTTGCCAAACCGCATGTGTAGGAGCCACTGTGCATCCTGCCCCTGGGACAAACACCACCTGAAGACACAAGAAGACCTCCCTCGGTTCCAGGGAAAGTATCTCCCCCAGGATCCGCCCTGTAGACTGAAACTCTCTTATGAGAATCACCCCGAGGCCGGGCGCGGTGGCTCAAGCCTGTAATCCCAGCACTTTGGGAGGCCGAGGCGGGCGGATCATGAGGTCAGGAAATGGAGACCATCCTGGCTAACACGGTGAAACCCCGTCTCTACTAAAAATACAAAAAAAGTTAGCCGGGTGTCGTGGCGGGCCCCTGTAGTCCCAGCTACTAGAGAGGCTGAGGCAGGAGAATGGCGTGAACTCGGGAGGCGGAGCTTGCAGTGAGCCGAGATCGCGCCACTGCGCTCCAGCCTGGGCAACAGAGCGAGACTCCATCTCAAAAAAAAACAAAAAAACAAAACAAAACAAAAAAAAACAGAACAAAAACGGGAGGCTGAGGCAGGAGAATGGCGTAAACCCGGGAGGCGGAGCGTGCAGTGAGCGGAGATCCGGCCACTGCACTCCAGCCTGGCGACAGAAGGAGACTCCGTCTCAAAAAAAAAAAAAAAAGAGAGAGAATCACCCCTAGTGATTCTGGGTCGCTGCCTCTGCTCCTGGATTGCTGAGTCTGTGGGAAGAGGCACATGGAAGGTAACATTCATTTAGCACCTCCCAAGCTTTTTTTTTCGAGATGGAGTCTTGCTCTGTCATCCAGGTTGGAATGCAGTGGCTCAGTCTCGGCTCACTACAACCTCGACCTCCTGGGTTCAAGCGATTCTCCTGTCTCAGCCTCCTGAGTAGCTGGGATTACAGGCGTGTGCCACAAGGCATAGCTAATTTTTGTATTTTTAGTAGAGATGGAGTTTCGCCATATTGGCCAGGCTGGTCTTGAACTCCTGGCCTCAAGTGATCCGCCCACCTCAGCCTCCTAAAGTGCTGGTATTACAGGTGTGACCCACCATGCCCAGCCCTTCTAAGTTTTTCAGTACATTTCCAATATCGACTTTTCCATCAGTGATCCCAACCATTCAAAAGGCGGACAGCCTGTTAGCCCATTCTATAGATGAAGGATGTGATGATGAATGAGATTAAGCAATGTCTGCAGAGCCACTGGAGCCCAGATTCAACCCCATGGACATCAGCCATGGCAGCCCATGGCTCTGTGGTGTCATCACACACCTGCAGCAGGACACTGTTTCTCACATTCCTACTGGCACCTGGCACCGGGCAGATGCCAGCCTGGGGGAGAAGGCGCCTGGAAGGTCTAATGCTTGACCTTCTGCCCTGGTCCTGGTGGTCCCAGGCCCCTCAGCTGTCTTGGGAAGAGGTGACAGTGGATGCCTGGCGGAGGTTTTGACCCCTGGAGGGTGCTCTTTGGACACCTCCTGGGGTGACATTCGTCACTTCATTTCATTTCATTTAAGCATCACAAACATTGGCTGAGTGTATGACTGGCTCCAGGCATCGTGTTTTTAGCTAAGACCTTTCTACAAATCATTTTTTTGGTTATTTAAAAAAAAAAAAAAAAAAAAAAAAAAAAAA